>NC_041717.1:3809700-4103178 GCF_900700375.1 Denticeps clupeoides
CCATCTCCACTTCTCTTAACTGCAATATGTCTATATCTACCTACACAACCAGTACACCATCTCCACTTCTCTTAACTGCAATATGTCTATATCTACCTACACAACCAGTACACCATCTCCACTTCTCTTAACTGCAATATGTCTATATCTACCTACACAACCAGTACACCATCTCCACTTCTCTTAACTGCAATATGTCTATATCTACCTACACAACCAGTACACCATCTCCACTTCTCTTAACTGCAATTCTTCTGTATCTACCTACTTTGTACATATGTAACATCTTGCAAAAAATAAATGTATATACACACATATTTTTACCACTCACATTCACTGTTTTATACTATTCTAGGACTATTTATTTGCTTGTTTGTACAGTGAACATTTATATTATACAGTCCGTGCTGTTGTCTGTTGCTGCTTGTACTGTCCACTTCCTGCCATGACAATGTAAATTGGACTAATAAAGGATCATCTTATCTTATCTTATCTTATCTTATCTTATCTTAACAGAGCCACATTTATACACAATAACCAGTCAGTATGTAACAGTGGAAGAACAATTTATTACACAATTTCAAATTACATTATGTGGGTAATAACACTGAAAAAAATGTGTGAAATAATTGTCAGAAAGGGAAATTCAATACAGAACTATATACAGTGTTGATAAGATCGATTGAATATACAGCAAAAATATACTTATAAATAAAATATACATTTAAATACAATGAAATTAAAAGATTAATAAGAACACTTTACAATTATTTGCAAACGTTAGACAGTGCAAACAGAGCAGAGGTATTCTTTGTCCACTGCTGGAGTGCTGACTTGTGCCAGTGTTGGGGCGCACCGAGTAAACAGAGGTGTAGGGGTTTCTGGGTACATCCTGCAACACACAGCCAGAAATAAAATCAGAACCCCTCCGCAACAAAACTATATTTCTCAAAATATTATGTGACAATCAATTTCGTGTGTATTCATATACTGTGAATTGTACAAAGTAATATGTTGATATATTCTATAATAATATATTTTATATGTAAGCAATATATAAATGTATGAAACAGGATATATGCAATTACTGCAAAATACTGCAATTATTGCTGTTTTCATATATTGAATAAATACATTGTTATACTATTTAAGATATTATTATATATACTGAAAAATGTACAACATTAAATGAGATTATATATTGAAAACGGCATTGCAAATATATGGGGAAGTTTCTCATATATTGAAATATATTTGCCAATTTATTGCAATAAAAATTCTAGCGTACAGCAATATACGTTTGTTTTGTAGGGGAAACATCACGGCAGAAAGAGTTTGGGGAGGGACATGACGGGAAATTTACCTGTTAGTTTTAGTCAGCAGGCCAAATGCCACCCCATGTTGTTCTGGTGAGTGGCTCTCAGTCCCAATCTGCCTCTCCTCCTCCTCCTGGTCCTCGGGAATGACTGTCTGCCTGCTTTTCTTGGAAATGATGACAGAAAACACTATTACTATGAACACTGTATTAATTCCTACTAAGAACCAAATGAAACCCCATGTTGTCCTGCTGAGTGTCTCTCAGTCCCAAGCTGCCTCTCTCCTCCTTCATCTTATCCAGCAGCGCCACCATGAGGCTACGGATTACTGAATGTGTGTAAGAGTTTGAGGTTTATTCCTTGCTGAATGTATTTTTATGTTACACGTAAAATATTCTCACCAGTGATGGTTTTATCAGGTGAAGATTTTAAGTTGAACTTCTGGTTGACGTCACAGCTGCTAGAAAAAAAACACAAAAATGATCATATTTACATTTACATATTTTCATGCTAATTTTTCTGTCTCCTCTGTAAACATAAGAAGCATCGTTAGTTATTCTGGTAACAAGAGAGGCGGCGGAACAATTTTGGAATATAATTTAATAAACGTGTCAGGCGCTTGCGGAAGCGGTGGCGGCGGCGTGGACGCTCAGCCGGCACTGCGCAAGGTGGCCTGTAAACCAGTTCTTCATGTTGTGCTGGAGGGTCACTGGAGCAGGGCAGCTGTCTCGCAGAATCTTCTTGTCCTTCTTTTGGGGTGACTTGTGGTTCCTGCTGCTGAGGAGACTCCAACCGTGAAGGACTGTCCAGGTCCACATCTGAAACGATTCCAGGCTCAGCATCTCTGGAGGCATCCTGCAAAACACACCAAGAAATAGAGTCAGTCCTGCTCCAAATAATCACAGCAGAAAGAGTTAGGGACAGGGACACAACACTGTCTTTACCTCCAAGTTGACATCGTTTCTGTTGTCCTGTGGGCGGCTGCAGTCCTTGCCCTCCTCCTCCTTCTGGTCTGGGGGCTGGTTTTCTGGCCGATCGACTTCTAGGGAGGCCGGTGGGTGGGGGTCCTGCTTCAGCCAATCAAGCAGCTCCAGCAGGAGACTGCAGGATAAGTGTGACTGAGCCACAAATGTGTGCTGCACAGACACAGAAAATGTGAGGAATATCGTCACTGTTACACTCAGACTGTGCTGCTGTGATCACATGAGGGAAATCTTACTGAGAGCAGTTCCTCTGCACTGGGTCTGTTCTGAGCTTTCTTCTTCAGGCAGGCTTTAAGAAAGCTGGCGAACATCTCGGACCTGATGAGAGAAAAGTCAATGTTATCTTACACATACATACATGTAGACACAACGAGCCTCTTTTGGCCTCTTTGCTGACCAAAGAGGTCGATATTCAGACTCTCAGTTAAATTTGAACATGAGCTGTAAAGGAAAATAAATAAAGAGCCCATTTTGTAGGAGCAGGAATTCTATCACTAATGATCAACAGGGTTCATGATGGACAAACTCACCTATATTTTTCGGCCTTTAGTGTTGGTGGCTTAAAGTGTTCAGATGATATTTCTGCAAAAAGCCTTTAAGGAAAAACACATGAACATGAAATGAGCCACCGACAGGGACTTTTTTCACGTGACACTTGTGTTAATGTGAATGTGTGACTTGAATGCAAGTGTTACTCAGTGTGTGTTATGTGAGTTAAGAAGATAGAATACGCGCACATGTGTGTGGGGTGGGTTAAGGGCTTGATTTTACCTGTCGACCTTCATATCGGTATTGGGAGGTTTCTTTTCTGCCATTTCAATAGCAGTGATGCCCAGTGACCAGATGTCACAGAGACAGTTGAAGGGTCCTTTGGTCACGGCGACAATCACCTCCGGGGCCATCCTATACAATCACAAACATATAAACACACGAGGTCTGGAAAAGAGACCAACACACTCAGTAGTTCCTTCCTCTCAGGAGGACTCACCAGTGGGGAGTACCAGAGACATTTCTTCTTCTGTCCATGTCGCTGAAGTTGATTCCTGATCCCAAGTCACCTGTGAAAGAAATGAGAGAACATTACACTCACTTTACATAAGTTCTTCTCTCTGTCAGGATCATTGGAATTGGAGGACCAGGGCAATACTCACCAATTTTTATTGCACCCTGCCTGCCAACCATGATGTTGTCGCCTTTCACGTCGCTGTGGATCACCTTCATTTGGTGCAGATAAGCGAGTCCCTGAAACACACACTGTTAATCAAACACTGAAAACCAGATGAATGTCTGTTGAGTGCGAGTGTTCATGTGCACTTACCTTCAGTGTCTCTCTGCACACAAATGCTATTTGGTGGTCACTAAAGGCACCAGCTTCTGTCAGTACAAACAATAAGCAGTAATCAGGATGAGTAGGCCAGTAGATCACACAATGAAAACTCCACAGTCATGTTAACACACATCATATGCACATAAGTGCTGCAGTCCCTTTGTAAAGATGTTTGATGGAACCCTCGCAGTACTCCATGCAGATCCACAGGAGATTGTTTCTATAATAACAAAACAATGATTTCATTTATCTTCAGATGTAAACCAGCCACCTACATCACTCGTTACATTCTCCATCACTTCACCCATTTCTCTCCCTCCCTCCCTTTGTATTTTGCTTTACACTATGAAGCTGTATTTGAATCCCACAATATTGGGATGATGGCATCGCTCCAGAATGTGGGTCTCTTGCAAGCGCCGTTCTGGGTTCTTTCCTGGAACCCGAATCATCTTCACAGCTAAAGCTCTGTGTTCTTTATTCTTAACCTGCAAAATAAAAGTAAAGTAATAAAGATCACATACCATCTTATAACACACACTGCACAATCCACCACACCACACACATATTGCACTACTTTAAATTACCTTCACACTCTGCCAAATGATCCTGTCCCCAGGATCTGAAGAATTTCCATGTTGTTGGTGGGTCATCTTCTCCCTCCGCTGCAGAGCTGCTTCAACTGCTGGCTGTAGAAAAATAGTACAGTGACAGCTTTAACATCTCTGATTTTTAACAATGTGTGGACATGCAAAACAAGCACATTTCTAAAGCTTTGCAGATGGTCACTTAGAGGATTTCACAATGTCTCCCATGCCCCCAATCTCTCCATATGTTTGGTGAAATTTGTGCTGATTGTAAATTCCACTGGTGCGAACCTTTTAACATTCATAAGCAGCCCAAAAACTTTGTTCAAGTCCGCAGAATAAAATATGATCATGAGCCATGAACAGACTGACCTGCTGGTGCTGCTCCGCTGACGCCCTCTGGCGGTCGGTGGTGTTCCGTTCTGCTCTGAGGTAAAGAGAAGAAGAAAAGTGAGCAAAACCTTCATATTTTACACACACAGGTTATGTCGAGCGAGAGTCCAATGTCTGTGTGGCTAGTTAGTTAGTTGTAGCATTGCTAACTAGCGACTCCCCCTTTTTGTAGTAAAATAAAACAGGATTCAAGTGTAAATTTAATTCTCACCTCGTCTGGTGCATCGCACAGTAGCCGCGATGACTATGTCGCTCCAGCGTCCTTCTCTTTCGCAGTAAAGTCGACAAAACGCCAAACTCCAAGACGAACCGAGTCTCTGTGTTTGAGGCACTGAATACAGGACCTCTGTGTTTTGTGTACAGTAGTCATGGTAACCTGTCATGTCATGTTGGCGGTGTTGTTTTTAATCAAATAATTTTGTCCATTTAGCATCTTCAGTCCACTTTTACTTAACCGTCAAATTAGAACTTGTGCTTTAGCGCCCTCTGCTGACACAGTTTATCATGACAGTCGATGAATAAAACCAGGCGCTGGGGTCATGACGGATATATATATACACTACTCGCAATAAAATAGGGATATTGTTATTTACATGAGTGCTTTTCCTATTTGTTCTGAATTTTAATGTAATAAGTAAAAGTTCCCTTTGATATTAGTAATAATGTATGAGAAGAAACACAATTTTTATTAGTGTAATAAACAGTAAATTCCCCTCATCTTTAACGTTTAAACACAATAACCAATCAGTGTGTAACCGTGGAAGGACAATTTCACAGTTTCAAAATAATCAAACACACACAAATAATTTATTTTATGCCAAATAAAATTATGTTTTATAACACAGTGAAAGAAATGTGTTTAAGACACTCAGATTAATGGATATTTAAATTAAACATGTAATATATATATATATACACTCCCAACTTTCATGTTATGACCAGACACATTTCCTACTTTAAAAATAATGTTGAAGAATAAGAACCTTTTTTTTTTTTAATCTGAGGTTATAACAGTTGTGAAGTGCTCCAAACAATGTGTGAGGCTTCCAACTTTGCTATGTAGAAAGCAGCAGAGGTGAGGTTAGTGGAGAATTTGCATAGAAGATTTTTGGTTTGGACAGAGATGATCTGTAGAAAGGCAAAGTGAGGAGAGGAGAGAGTTAGTGGTCAGGAAAGAGTCAGAGGTTAGAGGATGTGTTAACACCCGAGTACGTAACACACTCGCCTATGAACGAGAAGACCCAGATTCAAATCCCACTTACTACCACTGTGTCCCTGAGCAAGACATTCATCCCACATGCCATCAGACACCGGAACACTTAGGGACTTTTTACTCTGGACTGGATGTAACATCAGACGAATCCACCCTTATCTGTCAACCCAGGCCACCCAGATACTGGTTCAGTCCTTAGTAATCTCACGACTGGATTACTGTAACACCCTTCTAGCTGGTCTACCTCTATATACCATCTGACCTCTACAACTAATACAAAATGCAGCAGCACAACTGATCTTCACCCTTCCAAGTTCTCCCACACCGCCCCTCTGCTACGTTCCCTCCACTGGCTCCCAGTAGCTGCACGCATCAGGTTCAAAATACTGATGCTGGCCTACAAAGCCAACATGGAGTAGCACCATCCTACCTCACAGCCCTTATTACACCTCACACTGCACCTCGTATACTCCGAGCCTCCAGTACTGCTCACCTGGTCCCTCCATCTCTGAAGGTAAAAGGAAGACATTCATCTAGACTCTTCTCTGTCTTGGCCCCTTCTTGTTGTCTGTCTTATGTACAACCGAGTGAATAAAAAGATTGTATTCATAGTTGGGGTCCTAGTGAACCAGAATTGATCGCTTCATCGATGGTAACATGAAAGCACGTTGTAAGTCGCTCTGGATAAGGGCGTCTGCCAAAAGCTTTAAATGTAAATGTAACGTTGTTTAAATGTGACATGTAGCACCAGGTTCTGGAGAAACATTGTTTTGTTTCACTATGTACTGTCATGTATGCAAGCTGAAATGACAATAAAGATCAACTTCAAGTATAAAGTATTTGCCTTCAAATAATTTACTTTTGATTCTAAAGTATGTTGGTTTATTGTGGCTGTAATGTCTAATTTTATCCAGTGTCCTTGGCTGTTTGGTGCCCTAGGCAGGGCCCACACTTTAGAAGACACTTTACTGCACAGATTCTGTTTGTTTTAGTTTTTTTTTTCTGCGATTTCGCAGAACCCAGGAAAAGTTCATTATGGACATAATGAACTTGGATTTTCAATATTAGGAATGAAATGTGCTTTATTTGGAAGCAGCCCGTCCCCTTCCCCTTTCGATAGGTGTTAGACTTCAGCCCAGCAGCACTACAGAGGACCTCATGCTCACGTCCCACATATGTGGGTGTGATTAGAATTTAGAGTACACAACGACGCTCCTTATTCGAATTGGTCTGTTCCACCTTAAATACTGCTCAGGAGACTACAGTAGGAATGATTTACATGGACATTTCCATGTAAATCATAGATTTATGTGCTGAGCAAAGTTACCAGGTCAGTTTTACAATTAAAAAAAAGTTTTGGGCCAGAGTCGATACTATTTCCACACATCCTATTTTTACCTTAGAAAGCATGAAAACATTTAGAGCCACATGGAAAATGTTATGCGTCTTGCAATGTTCGACAATGTGAATATCATTCCAGAGCTTAACAAAGGCTACAGGACAGGGATATGGCAATATAATGAGGAGGCTGACAAAAACCAACACATTTTGTGGAAGATAACAGACTGTATTAAGTTCTGTGGTGCCTTTGAGCTTGCTTTTCCATGGCATTTTCAGAGAGCGTGTGGACTCTATTGGATCGTTGGATGCTGTAGTACACAAACCTCTGCAGATTTTCACTGTGTTTAAAGGGTAGACAGTGCAGACTGAACCTGTGGGCTGCATGTTCCCAGTTGTGAGGGAGCAGATCCTTGATGACACAAAAGAGTAATCAAAAAACATTTACATTTACAGCATTTATCAGGCGCCCTTATCCAGAGCGACTTACAATCAGTAGTTACAGGGACAGCCCCCCCCCTGGAGACACTCAAGGTTAAGTGTCTTGCTCAGGGACACGATGGTGGGAAGTGGGGTTTGAACCTGGGTCTTCTGGTTCATAGGCGAGTGTGTTACCTACTAGGCTACTACCACCCATAGTGAAAAACGTGCACGTGTGAAGTAGATATGGGTGAAAACAAGTGACATAAAACACAGACATTGTTTTTTGCTTTAATTTTTTTATCCAGAGTCAGAGTGCGTCTGATAACTGACGAGCAGCAGTCACCAGGAGCCACTTTTTCTTAGTTCAGTTATGTACCCTGATCAGAAAATAGATAATAAGTTGACATTTATCTGCAAATCATTAATTAGTAGTACTTGACTTAATAGGTAAGACATACCTAGCATGTATTGCAGAGTGATCAGAAATTTTACACTTTTTGAGAAATATTGTATCATATATGAAGTCTTTGCACTTCCTGATGTAAGAATGATAATATTCTAAATATAATATTTAATTTATGTCAGTCTCAGGCATTATGTCAATCATCAGCTGTGTGTGAATATACTGCATTTTTGTGCTATGTTTTATCGCTTTGTCCTCTGCTTGTTTGTGTGAGTTTGCTTCCACCGTTCTCTGGTCCACCGGCCCTGGTTCTCCACCACCTCGTGGAGGAGATCAATAAACGCATACTCGTTGTCCAGCAGCAGATTGTCATCTCCAGGGGATCGGGAGCCACCTGTTAGGGGGAGCCAGTGAGCCTGAGCCGCTGCATCGCCCGTTTGCTCCGCCCTCTTGCAGGGGGGTGTCTGTTTGGGCTCTTGCCCTTTCTTCTTGGTTTGTTTGAGTTCTTGACCCACATCCTTCTGTTATAGACCCTCTTTTCCTTGACACTCCTGTCCTCAGTCTCGGTCTATCATCAGGCTCAGGATGATCCTGTGAAACTTCAAGCTGCTTCACTCAAAGATAAACTGGCCGTGGTCTGAATCTACATTGTAGTCTACTTGGAGGAGTGGATCCTGCTGAAAGCCGGGTCTGAAACCCCTCTCAGCTACTATAACTCGATTGTCTTCTCTCGAGGACAGAGCATTGATGGCAAAGCTGTAACAGAGACTTGAGGATCTGCTGTGATGTTCCCAGGAGGACAGTTGTCTTTACAGCCAGCAATCACATCAGTGTTAAACTTTGGCAAGAAAATGAATCTAATCACGTCCTACTGTCTGAACTTTGTTCTTTTATTAAGACTGGCCAGGTCGCAACTCTACGAACAGACTTTCCGAGGTGCCAGACCACTTCCATCATGGGCAACGATGATGCTTTTTAGATTCTACTGTTTTTCATAGCCGTTTTTGTATCAATAGTGGGGTAGGGCAAGTTTTCCATGTCCTCTGGAGAACTGCGGTGTCCCTGTTCCAACCTTCGTTCAAACATACTTTCTTTTTCTTCTGCAATTTCATCTTGAGGTATTTTTTTCTGGAGTGCATTTTCATTCTTCTCCTTCTCAGTCCTACTTTTATCATCTGGTGATAAGCTGTGCAGTCTGCTTCAGTTTCTCTGTGATCTTTGTGTGGATTTCCTGACTTATCATAGTTCTGACTGAGGAATTCTGTTCTGGAGAGCACTGGGCCTGCAGATTAGACCGGTCTCTTATTCTGTTGCTTTGGGTTCAACTTGACTGAATCCATGTGATGGCAGTCTGTTACTTGGGATTCTACAGCATGTATTGGTGGACCACGGCAGGGATTCACTTGTTTCTTCAGATATTTTCTACAATAAAGAGCTGAAAGGACACAGACGCCACACACCAGGGCACAGAGAGCCACTGGGGACAAGTTACTGTTCATTTTGCCTTAATACGGTACCATCAACATTTCAATCACCTCTTAGACGTATAAAGTGAAATATATATATTGAAGTCATAAATCTTTACTCACCGATGAGAAAAATAAGTCCTGGGTATCCAATAGTTAACCCACAACTGGTGTGTGTGGTGTGGTGCTTGGCACAAAGACATCAAGTTGCAGACATGAGATGTTCCAGACTGGACGTCCCCTAAGCACAGCTGAGTCGAGCAGGTTACTGCGGTCTCGTTCTCCAGACAAGAGGCGTTCTGTAAACTTTCATAAATCATTTCATGCATTTTAGAGTGTTCAGTGTTTTGGGTTCATTCCTTAATGTGGATCAGTATAAATAATAATAAGTTCACCTTTCAAGAAGACAACAAACTCCCCAAAGAGCAACCTTCCACAGGAACAGTCCCAAGGATTTCCATCTAGGCGTACCTTGGTGAACTTTAAGTGGTTCAGGGCCATTGGATTCAGATGCATCAGGCGGTTGACTGAAAGGTCTAAATGGGCTAATTTGTGGAGAGCGCTGAAGCTTCCTCGAGAAATGGTGTGAATGTGGTTACGAGACAAATTAAGACTGATTAGGCCTGTGAAGTTGGACAGATCTGCCTGATCTACAGCCTCTATACTGTTGTTGTACAAAGTGATATTTTGTAATTTTTCGGGGTGGCTGAACCATGTGTGGTTTATTTTTGCCAAGTGGTTTCCATCCAACTTTAGGTTTATGAGCTGCTGGAAGGCATGAAGGGCTCTGGGGGACATGTCGGTGATCCCATTGTTGGTCAATGTGAGGCTAGTCACCGATGATAGAGAGTCGCTGTTGAACACTGTGGAGTTGAGGTGACCCACATTGTTCATGAAAAGGACAACAGAGGTCATCCCAACAGGAAAGCCTGTAATGAAATTAGTTAAGTCAGTTATTCAGTGTGGTCCATGAGAAATATATATTAGTCTGTTCAAACACTGTATTCTCTGGTCAAACATTGTATATATACTTATGTTGGCCAATATTTATGAATCACGCGTGTTGGGGGGGGGGGTATTTGCTGATACTAAAAACACATTTACAGATTTCTTTTTTTTTAAAATGCCGTCATTTATGATCAAATTGAAAGTCGAATAGAGCGATCTTGTAATTCCCACTTACATATTGACTGGTACGCTGTATCGGCATTGTGTTTGAAATGTTTAAGTGTCAGATTCCAAATATCTTTTGACAGGAACTTACTTGATGGA
The DNA here is from genome assembly GCF_900700375.1 of Denticeps clupeoides. Classification (NCBI taxonomy): domain Eukaryota; kingdom Metazoa; phylum Chordata; class Actinopteri; order Clupeiformes; family Denticipitidae; genus Denticeps; species Denticeps clupeoides. The sequence goes on from NC_041717.1 coordinate 3,820,419, forward strand.
ACCTTTGTACAGACAAAGTCAACGGTCAGCAGCTGACACTCGGAATGTACCACATCTATGCAGCCCCACATCAGGAGAACAAGGGCAACTGGGAGAATACAATTTAAATGATATTTATATCTACTGTCTATCAAATTAACCTGGCACCTAGAAATGTGATAAAGCAGGTAAAGTCTCACCCCACATGGTGTCCATATCTGCAGCGGCATGTGAATAGTTTCCAGAGGGACAGGAGCTAAGAGTCGACAGTACCAAGATACAGGTTTGTCTGCTGCGGCTTTACCAGGGATACAGAGGTCACTACAGAGATGTTGAACTTGTGGTGTTACAGTTGGATGATAAAGGCAGGGACGGTTTAACACAAGCCCACCTGGAGTTAGAACCACCTCTTCCTGCTCATCCTGAAAGACAACAGGTCCAGCACTGACTAATACTTAAGATTGCGCTTAGATTCTGTCAAAATGGTCTCTTGCTGGGTGGAATTTCATATCTGGGTCACGGATCAGACCCCGCACACCGCTGCAATAATGGTCTTCATTGCTGACAACATACGATGAACAGTCTTCTCTGCTCAGAGACTCTGTTCAGCGTAGCTGACGACATGAAGCTGCAAATAAATATGAGTGGCAGACCAAAAAAAAAAAAAAAAGGAAGGAATGAATATGGGTTTGACGACATATTTATTGAATTTCAGTGCCTCTTGTTAAAATAAATAAGTGGTATGGTAAAGAAATAGTAGTATGACCAAGCATGGAAAGTACAGTATTAAAAATTGTGATCAATACCAATACAATCTTTTAGTGAATATAAAACACCTAAAATACAAAAAAACTGCAATTAAGTACACAAGAATGCAGCAAATCATTAGAAATCAAGTTTTCAAAAGCTTCATTTGGAACCAGTCGTTGTAGTCGATCTCCAGGGCCATCTTTCTTGGCCCTTGTCAGTGTTGCCGCTTTTTAGTGTTTGGTTTTATTAAACGTGTTTCTGAATCAAATTGGACCTTGCGTTTTAACGAAGAACTGACAAGCCTTCGCTTCGTCTGTTTTCTATAAGCCACGTAGGTTTTGTGCAGGCCCATGAGCATGGGAAGAGAGAGCTGATTTAAACCAAACCTTCACAACATCTCTTACAATCGAGGTGCTTAATATTTCAGCTAAATTTCAGATACTTCATGAGCGTTCTCGACAAGCCTGGTTCAGGGAGCCCTTTGCTCAACTCAGCAGTCTGAAGTCACTTATGTCAGTGCTTTAACTGAGTGCTTTAAAAAAAAAAAAAAAAAAAAGGATAAAATGGAACACAGAAAAAGAAGGAAGAAAGGAAGGAGGATGAAGTGGCAGTTTACCCCTTTTTTCCAGCAATGTTGTCATCTGTAAAATAATTACACAACAATTGCAAATATGTTTTCCATTCATGTATATATTAAATACTGTCATTCAAATGGCTTACAGCGACACACTCTTTGAAACAGAGCACGCTGCTCTTTGCAGGGATGAGGGTGGAAGGGAGAGGAGAGTTTAAGAGAGCAGGCGTCTTCTGCTTGCACTGCTTGGTACAGCACGAGGACAATGGGGGATGAAGTTGACCACTTCACAGGACAAAGTGCCCAGTGGAGAAACAAGATTAGCAGTAACATCCGATTCGTGAAGGAGTAGGAAGGAAATCATAAAAAGAAAGAAAGTGACAGAGAGAAAGACAGACATGGGTAACAGAGCATATTGTCAACAGGACCATCAGTTCTCTACAGCTGCCTCTACGGCTGATGAGCTTCTTAAAGCGTTCCATGAAGATGACAATAGTCAAGTACCATGACGTGTGAAGGCCAGCGTACGGACGTCTGAGGCTCGCCCCAAAGACGCAGCAGACATATCTGAGCAGCACGTTTGGGGAGACAGTGAGGCAAGTTGGCAATACTTTTGATTTGTTTCTGACAACATTTACATTTACAGCATTTATCAGACGCCCTTATCCAGAGCGACTTACAATCAGTATTACAGGGACAGTCTCCCTGGAGCAATTTAGGGTTAAGTGTCTTGCTCAGGGACACAATGGTAGTAAGTGGGATTCGAACCCGGGTCTTCTGGTTCATAGGCGAGTGTGTTACCCACTAGGCTACTTCCACCCTTGGAGAAGATTTTGACTTGATCTGAGGACCAAGAGCAGAAGGTGAGTCCAGGCCCTGCAGGCTCAGTGTAGTCCAGAAAAGACACAAGCCCTCTGTTTCAACAAAAATAAACCAGGACATTCGACAAAGCCTTGAAGACGAGAGGGTGGGCTGCGGCAGAAGAGACGAAGATGGAGACACCAGTGCCAAAACCAATAAATACTTCAAGTACCAAGAAATATACACATTTACAATAAAAAAAATATTAAAATAATCACCTTCTTCATCACCACCACATGCTGCACCAGTTTGCATCAATAAACAAACCCTTAATGATTCATCAGATCAAGAGCCAGGAGGTCCATTCACTCAAGCAACCAAAGAGTCAGTCCAGCTCACACCACTTTTTAGAATTTGTTTTTGTTCAAAATAGTTTTTTGCAGGGCACAGGTCCAAACATCCTTCATCTCCTCTCAACTCATTTCCCACTCATATTCTTCTTGGGCCCAGCCGGTCTCTTGACCTGCCACAGGTGGTTGTGGATGGTGAGGGCATCCACGCTGACAGACACCGTTTTGGCAGGGATGACTGTGAACTGCTTGCGGTCTGAGCTGTACTTGTACAGCTTGTCAATCATTTTTTGCTGATGTTCTTGGGCCCGGTGCCTGTCAACTTCTGGATCTCTTCCGTGTCAGGGAAGTAGGAGTAGAGAGCTCGGAACTGACAGCCACCATCACGGAACAGGATCATAAGGTGGTTTGATTCACACTTTTCTAGCTCCTACAGAGAAAAACAACACCTTCTGTGACAAATGCGTTAAGCAGCATTTAATTGAAAACTAACGCTTTAATGGTGGGTGCAAGTGGGATGCAAGTGACAACTCACCTCGAGGATTGAGTTTTTCTGAGCTTCATTTACTTTCCCAGCCAAACAGCAATGAGAGATGGCATTGTGAATGATTGGCTTGTTTGATTTTGCACTTGGTTCCTTGAAAAGTTTTGGACCTAAAGAGAGAAAGTGGGCAGGGTGCACGCATTAATAAAAAAAAAAAAAAAAAACCACCATCAGTCGTTACGAGTGAGGAGCCTTTGATTGAGCTTTTACCAGTATATTCAGCCATGGAGGTGGAAGTTATGGAAGACGCAGTTGAGCCATTGTCCCAGTCCCTCTCAGTTGTCCGGCTGGAGTTGCGGCTAAGGCCAGGGAAAGACTCAGGTCTTTTGGGGTGAAGAGCTCACTCTTGAAGACTCTTTTATGACTCTGTTGTGGCCTCAGCCATCTTTTATGGTGTGGTCTGCTGGGGAGGTAGCATCTCTGCTGGGGACAGAAAGAGGCCAGCTCTGTTCTAGGATGCCCTCTGGACCCAGTGGAGGTGGTATTGACAGGTGAATGGTGGCTAAGCTATCATCCCTGCTGGGCAACATCTCCCACCCCATGCAGGAGACCCTGACAGGACTGAGCAGCTTCTTCAGTGGCAAGCTGTGGCACCAACGATGTGGGATGGAGAGATTCAGAAGTCCTTTCCTGCCAACTGCTGTCAGGCTCTACAACAGCTGACCACACAAACACACATCCAGTACACCATCTCCACTTCTCTTAACTGCAATATGTCTATATCTACCTACAACAACCAGTACACCATCTCCACTTCTCTTAACTGCAATATGTCTATATCTACCTACACAACCAGTACAACCATCTCCACTTCTCTTAACTGCAATATGTCCTATATCTACCTACACAACCAGTACACCATCTCCACTTCTCTTAACTGCAATATGTCTATATCTACCTACACAACCAGTACACCATCTCCACTTCTCTTAACTGCAATATGTCTATATCTACCTACACAACCAGTACACATCTCCACTTCTCTTAACTGCAATTCTTCTGTATCTACCTACTTTGTACATATGTAACATCTTGCAAAAAATAAATGTATATACACCACATATTTTTACCACTCACATTCACTGTTTTATACTATTCTAGGACTATTTATTGCTTGTTTGTACAGTGAACATTTATATTATACAGTCCGTGCTGTTGTCTGTTGCTGCTTGTACTGTCCACTTCCTGCCATGACAATGTAAATTGGACTAATAAAGGATCATCTTATCTTATCTTATCTTATCTTATCTTATCTTATCTTAACAGAGCCACATTTATACACAATAACCAGTCAGTATGTAACAGTGGAAGAACAATTTATTACACAATTTCAAATTACATTATGTGGGTAATAACACTGAAAAAAATGTGAAATAATTGTCAGAAAGGGAAATTCAATACAGAACTATATACAGTGTTGATAAGATCGATTGAATATACAGCAAAAATATACTTATAATAAAATATAATTTAAATACAATGAAATTAAAAGATTAATAAGAAACACTTTACAATTATTTGCAAACGTTAGACAGTGCAAACAGAGCAGAGGTATTCTTTGTCCACTGCTGGAGTGCTGACTTGTGCCAGTGTTGGGGCGGCACCGAGTAAACAGAGGTGTAGGGGTTTCTGGGTACATCCTGCAACACACAGCCAGAAATAAAATCAGAACCCCTCCGCAACAAAACTATATTTCTCAAAATATTATGTGACAATCAATTTCGTGTGTATTCATATACTGTGAATTGTACAAAGTAATATGTTGATATATTCTATAATAATATATTTTATATGTAAGCAATATATAAATGTATGAAACAGGATATATGCAATTACTGCAAAATACTGCAATTATTGCTGTTTTCATATATTGAATAAATACATTGTTATACTATTTAAGATATTATTATATATACTGAAAAATGTACAACATTAAATGAGATTATATATTGAAACCGGCATTGCAAATATATGGGGAAGTTTCTCATATATTGAAATATATTTGCCAATTTATTGCAATAAAAATTCTAGCGTACAGCAATATACGTTTGTTTTGTAGGGGAAACATCACGGCAGAAAGAGTTTGGGGAGGGACATGACGGGAAATTTACCTGTTAGTTTTAGTCAGCAGGCCAAATGCCACCCCATGTTGTTCTGGTGAGTGGCTCTCAGTCCCAATCTGCCTCTCCTCCTCCTCCTGGTCCTCGGGAATGACTGTCTGCCTGCTTTTCTTGGAAATGATGACAGAAAACACTATTACTATGAACACTGTATTAATTCCTACTAAGAACCAAATGAAACCCCATGTTGTCCTGCTGAGTGTCTCTCAGTCCCAAGCTGCCTCTCCTCCTCCTTCATCTTATCCAGCAGCGCCACCATGAGGCTACCGGATTACTGAATGTGTGTAAGAGTTTGAGGTTTATTCCTTGCTGAATGTATTTTTATGTTACACGTAAAATATTCTCACCAGTGATGGTTTTATCAGGTGAAGATTTTAAGTTGAACTTCTGGTTGACGTCACAGCTGCTAGAAAAAAAAAACACAAAAAATGATCATATTTACATTACATATTTTCATGCTAATTTTTCTGTCTCCTCTGTAAACATAAGAAGCATCGTTAGTTATTCTGGTAACAAGAGAGGCGGCGGAACAATTTTGGAATATAATTTAATAAACGTGTCAGGCGCTTGCGGAAGCGGTGGCCGGCGGCGTGGACGCTCAGCGGCACTGCGCAAGGTGGCCTGTAAACCAGTTCTTCATGTTGTGCTGGAGGGTCACTGGAGCAGGGCAGCTGTCTCGCAGAATCTTCTTGTCCTTCTTTTGGGGTGACTTGTGGTTCCTGCTGCTGAGGAGACTCCAACCGTGAAGGACTGTCCAGGTCCACATCTGAAACGATTCCAGGCCTCAGCATCTCTGGAGGGCATCCTGCAAAACACACCAAGAAATAGAGTCAGTCCTGCTCCAAATAATCACCAGCAGAAAGAGTTAGGGACAGGGACACAACACTGTCTTTACCTCCAAGTTGACATCGTTTCTGCTGTCCTGTGGGCGGCTGCAGTCCTTGCCCTCCTCCTCCTTCTGGTCTGGGGGCTGGTTTTCTGGCCGATCGACTTCTAGGGAGGCCGGTGGGTGGGGGTCCTGCTTCAGCCAATCAAGCAGCTCCAGCAGGAGACTGCAGGATAAGTGTGACTGAGCCACAAATGTGTGCTGCACAGACACAGAAAAACGTGAGGAATATCGTCACTGTTACACTCAGACTGTGCTGCTGTGATCACATGAGGGAAATCTTACTGAGAGCAGTTCCTCTGCACTGGGTCTGTTCTGAGCTTCTTCTTCAGGCAGGCTTTAAGAAAGCTGGCGAACATCTCGGACCTGATGAGAGAAAAGTCAATGTTATCTTACACATACATACATGTAGACACAACGAGCCTCTTTTTGGCCTCTTTGCTGACCAAAGAGGTCGATATTCAGACTCTCAGTTAAATTTGAACATGAGCTGTAAAGGAAAATAAATAAAGAGCCCATTTTGTAGGAGCAGGAATTCTATCACTAATGATCAACAGGGTTCATGATGGACCAAACCTCACCTATATTTTTCGGCCTTTAGTGTTGGTGGCTTAAAGTGTTCAGATGATATTTCTGCAAAAAGCCTTTAAGGAAAAACACATGAACATGAAATGAGCCACCGACAGGGACTTTTTTCACGTGACACTTGTGTTAATGTGAATGTGTGACTTGAATGCAAGTGTTACTCATTGTGTGTTATGTGAGTTAAGAAGATAGAATACGCGCACATGTGTGTGGGGTGGGTTAAGGGCTTGATTTTACCTGTCGACCTTCATATCGGTATTGGGAGGTTTCTTTTCTGCCATTTCAATAGCAGTGATGCCAGTGACCAGATGTCACAGAGACAGTTGAAGGGTCCTTTGGTCACGGCGACAATCACCTCCGGGGCCATCCTATACAATCACAAACAATATAAACACACGAGGTCTGGAAAAGAGACCAACACACTCAGTAGTTCCTTCCTCTCAGGAGGACTCACCAGTGGGGAGTACCAGAGACATTTCTTCTTCTGTCCATGTCGCTGAAGTTGATTCCTGATCCCAAGTCACCTGTTAGAAAGAAATGAGAGAACATTACACTCACTTTACATAAGTTCTTCTCTCTGTCAGGATCATTGGAATTGGAGGACCAGGGCAATACTCACCAATTTTTTATTGCACCTGCCTGCCAACCATGATGTTGTCGCCTTTCACGTCGCTGTGGATCACCTTCATTTGGTGCAGATAAGCGAGTCCCTGAAACACACACTGTTAATCAACACTGAAAACCAGATGAATGTCTGTTGAGTGCGAGTGTTCATGTGCACTTTACCTTCAGTGTCTCTCTGCACACAAATGCTATTTGGTGGTCACTAAAGGCACCAGCTTCTGTCAGTACAAACAATAAGCAGTAATCAGGATGAGTAGGCCAGTATATCACACAATGAAAACTCCACAGTCATGTTAACACACATCATATGCACATAAGTGCTGCAGTACCTTTGTAAAGATGTTTGATGGAGCCCTTGCAGTACTCCATGCAGATCACAGGAGATCTTGTTTCTATAATAACAAACAATGATTTCATTTATCTTCAGGATGTAAACCAGCCACCTACATCACTCGTTACATTTCTCCATCCACTTCACCCATTTCTCTCCCTCCCCTCCCTTTGTATTTTGCTTACACTATGAAGCTGTCTTTGAATCCCACAATATTGGGATGATGGCATCGCTCCAGAATGTGGGGTCTCTTGCAAGCGCCGTTCTGGGTTCTTTCCTGGAAACCCGAATCATCTTTCACAGCTAAAAGCTCCTGTGTCTCTTTATTCTTAACCTGCCAAAATAAAAAGTAAAGTAAATAAAGATCACATACCATCTTAAACACACACTGCACACATAACACACACACTACATATTGCACTACTTTAAATTACCTTCCACACTCTGCCAAATGATCCTGTCCCCAGGATCTGAAGAATTTCCATGTTGTTGGTGGTTCATCTTCTCCCTCCGCTGCAGAGCTGCTTCAACTGCTGGCTGTAGAAAAATAGTACAGTGACAGCTTTAACATCTCTGATTTTTAACAATGTGGGACATGCAAAACAAGCACATTTCTAAAGCTTGCAAGATGGTCAATTAGAGGATTTCACAATGTCTCCCATGCCCCAATCTCTCCATATGTTTGGTGAAATTTGTGCTGATTGTAAATTCCACTGGTGCGAACCTTTTAACATTCATAAGCAGCCCAAAAAACTTTGTTCAAGTCCGCAGAATAAAATATGATCATGAAGCCATGAACAGACTGACCTGCTGGTGCTGCTCCGCTGACGCCCTCTGGCGGTCGGTGGTGTTCCGTTCTGCTCTGAGGTAAAGAGAAGAAGAAAAGTGAGCAAAACCTTCATATTTACACACACAGGTTATGTCGAGCGAGAGTCCAATGTCTGTGTGGCTAGTTAGTTAGTTGTAGCATTGCTAACTAGCGACTCCCCCTTTTTGTAGTAAAATAAAACAGGATTCAAGTGTAAATTAATTCTCACCTCGTCTGGTGCATGCCACAGTAGCCGCGATGACTATGTCGCTCCAGCGTCCTTCTCTTTCGCAGTAAAGTCGACAAAAACGCCAACTCCAAGACGAACCGAGTCTCTGTGTTTTGAGGCACTGAATACAGGACTCTGTGTTTTGTGTACAGTAGTCATGGTAACCTGTCATGTCATGTTGGCGGTGTTGTTTTTAATCAAATAATTTGGTCCATTTAGCATCTTCAGTCCACTTTTTACTTAACCGTCAAATTAGAACTTGTGCTTTAGCGCCCTCTGCTGACACAGTTTTATTATGACAGTCGATGAATAAAACCAGGCGCTGGGGTCATGACGGATATATATATACACTACTCGCAATAAAATAGGGATATTGTTATTTACATGAGTGCTTTTCCTATTGTTCTGAATTTTAATGTAATAAGTAAAAGTTCCCTTTGATATTAGTAATAATGTATGAGAAGAAAACACAATTTTTATTAGTGTAATAAACAGTAAATTCCTCTCATCTTTAACGTTTAAACACAATAACCAATCAGTGTGTAACCGTGGAAGGACAATTTCACAGTTTCAAATAAATCAAACACACACAAATAATTTATTTTATGCCAAAATAAAATTATGTTTTATAACACAGTGAAAGAAATGTGTTTAAAGACACTCAGATTAATGGATATTTAAATTATACATGTAATATATATATATACACTCCCAACTTTTCATGTTATTGACCAGACACATTTCCTACTTTAAAAATAATGTTGAGAATAAGAACCTTTTTTTTTTTAAATCTGAGGTTATAACAGTTGTGAAGTGCTCCAAACAATGTGTGAGGCTTCCAACTTTGCTATGTAGAAAGCAGTTTTAGCAGAGGTGAGGTTAGTGGAGAATTTGCATAGAAGATTTTTGGTTAGGACAGAGATGATCCGTAGAAAGGCAAAGTGAGGAGAGGAGAGAGTTAGTGGTCAGGAAAGAGTCAGAGGTTAGAGGATGTGTTAACACCCGAGTAGGTAAACATAACACCCGAGTAGGTAACACACTCGCCTATGAACGAGAAGACCCAGATTCAAATCCCACTTACTACCACTGTGTCCCTGAGCAAGACATTCATCCCACATGCCATCAGACACCGGAACACTTAGGGACTTTTTACTCTGGACTGGATGTAACATCAGACGAATCCACCCTTATCTGTCAACCCAGGCCACCCAGATACTGGTTCAGTCCTTAGTAATCTCACGACTGGATTACTGTAACACCCTTCTAGCTGGTCTACCTCTATATACCATCTGACCTCTACAACTAATACAAAATGCAGCAGCACAACTGATCTTCAACCTTCCCAAGTTCTCCACACCGCCCCTCTGCTACGTTCCCCTCCACTGGCTCCCAGTAGCTGCACGCATCAGGTTCAAAATACTGATGCTGGCCTACAAAGCCAAACATGGAGTAGCACCATCCTACCTCACAGCCCTTATTACACCTCACACTGCACCTCGTATACTCCGAGCCTCCAGTACTGCTCACCTGGTCCCTCCATCTCTGAAGGTAAAAGGAAGACATTCATCTAGACTCTTCTCTGTCTTGGCCCCTTCTTGTTGTCTGTCTTATGTACAACCGAGTGAATAAAAAGATTGTATTCATAGTTGGGGTCCTAGTGAACCAGAATTGATCGCTTCATCGATGGTAACATGAAAGCACGTTGTAAGTCGCTCTGGATAAGGGCGTTCTGCCAAAAGCTTTAAATGTAAATGTAACGTTGTTTAAATGTGACATGTAGCACCAGGTTCTGGAGAAACATTGTTTTGTTTCACTATGTACTGTCATGTATGCAGCTGAAATGACAATAAAGATCAACTTCAAGTATAAAGTATTTGCCTTCAAATAATTTTACTTTTGATTCTAAAGTATGTTGGTTTATTGTGGCTGTAATGTCTAATTTTATCCAGTGTCCTTGGCTGTTTGGTGCCCTAGGCAGGGCCCACACTTTAGAAGACACTTTACTGCACAGATTCTGTTTGTTTTAGTTTTTTTTCTGCGATTTCGCAGAACCCAGGAAAAGTTCATTATGACATAATGAACTTGGATTTTCAATATTAGGAATGAAATGTGCTTTATTTGGAAGCAGCCCGTCCCCTTCCCCTTTCGATAGGTGTTAGACTTCAGCCCAGCAGCACTACAGAGGACCTCATGCTCACGTCCCACATATGTGGGTGTGATAGAATTTAGAGTACACAACGACGCTCCTTATTCGAATTGTCTGTTCCACCTTAAATACTGCTCAGGAGACTACAGTAGGATTTATTTTACATGGAATGTCCATGTAAATCATAGATTTATGTGCTGAGCAAAGTTACCAGGTCAGTTTTACAATTAAAAAAAAGTTTTGGGCCAGAGTCGATACTATTTCCACACATCCTATTTTTACCTTAGAAAGCATGAAAACATTTAGAGCCACATGGAAAATGTTATGCGTCTTGCAATGTTCGACAATGTGAATATCATTCCAGAGCTTAACAAAGGCTACAGGATAGGGATATGGCAATATAATGAGGAGGCTGACAAAAACCAACACATTTTGTGGAAGATAACAGACTGTATTAAGTGCTTTGAGCTTGCTTTTCCATGGCATTTTCAGAGAGCGTGTGGACTCTATTGGATCGTTGGATGCTGTAGTACACAAACCTCTGCAGATTTTCACTGTGTTTAAAGGGTAGACAGTGCAGACTGAACCTGTGGGCTGCATGTTCCCAGTTGTGAGGGAGCAGATCCTTGATGACACAAAAGAGTAATCAAAAAACATTTACATTTACAGCATTTATCAGGCGCCCTTATCCAGAGCGACTTACAATCAGTAGTTACAGGGACAGCCCCCCCCCCCTGGAGACACTCAAGGTTAAGTGTCTTGCTCAGGGACACGATGGTGGGAAGTGGGGTTTGAACCTGGGTCTTCTGGTTCATAGGCGAGTGTGTTACCTACTAGGCTACTACCACCCATAGTGAAAAACGTGCACGTGTGAAGTAGATATGGGTGAAAACAAGTGACATAAAACACAGACATTGCTTTTTGCTTTAATTTTTTTATCCAGAGTCAGAGTGCGTCTGATAACTGACGAGCAGCAGTCACCAGGAGCCACTTTTTCTTAGTTCAGTTATGTACCCTGATCAGAAAATAGATAATAAGTTGACATTTATCTGCAAATCATTAATTAGTAGTACTTGACTTAATAGGTAAGACATACCTAGCATGTATTGCAGAGTGATCAGAAATTTTACACTTTTTGAGAAATATTGTATCATATATGAAGTCTTTGCACTTCCTGATGTAAGAATGATAATATTCTAAATATAATATTTAATTTATGTCAGTCTCAGGCATTATGTCAATCATCAGCTGTGTGTGAATATACTGCATTTTTGTGCTATGTTTTATCGCTTTGTCCTCTGCTTGTTTGTGTGAGTTTGCTTCCACCGTTCTCTGGTCCACCGGCCCTGGTTCTCCACCACCTCGTGGAGGAGATCAATAAACGCATACTCGTTGTCCAGCAGCAGATTGTCATCTCCAGGGGATCGGGAGCCACCTGTAGGGGGAGCCAGTGAGCCTGAGCCGCTGCATCGCCCATTTGCTCCGCCCTCTTGCAGGGGGGTCTCTGTTTGGGCTCTTGCCCTTTCTTCTTGGTTTGTTTGAGTTCTTGACCCACATCCTTCTGTTATAGACCCTCTTTTCCTTGACACTCCTGTCCTCAGTCTCGATCTATCATCAGGCTCAGGATGATCCTGTGAAACTTCAAGCTGCTTCACTGTTCAAAGATAAACTGGCCGTGGTCTGAATCTACATTGTAGTCTACTGGGAGGAGTGGATCCTGCTGAAAGCCGGGTCTGAAACCCCTCTCAGCTACTATAACTCGATCGTCTTCTCTCGAGGACAGAGCATTTGATGGCAAAGCTGTAACAGAGACTTGAGGATCTGCTGTGATGTTCCCAGGAGGACAGTTGTCTTTACAGCCAGCAATCACATCAGTGTTAAACTTTGGCAAGAAAATGAATCTAATCACGTCCTTACTGTCTGAACTTTGTTCTTTTAATTAAGACTGGCCAGGTCGCAACTCTACGAACAGACTTCCGAGGTGCCAGACCACTTCCATCATGGCAACAATGGTGCTTTTAGATTCTACGTTTTTCATAGCCGTTTTTGTATCAATAGTGAGGTAGGGCAAGTTTTCCATGTCCTCTGGAGAACTGCGGTGTCCCTGTTCAACCTTCGTTCAAACATACTTTCTTTTTCTTCTGCAATTTCATTTTGAGGTATTTTTTTCTGGAGTGCATTTTCATTCTTCTCCTTCTCAGTCCTACTTTTATCATCTGGTGATAAGCTGTGCAGTCTTGCTTCAGTTTCTCTGTGATCTTTGTGTGGATTTCCTGACTTATCATAGTTCTGACTGAGGAATTCTGTTCTGGAGAGCACTGGGCCTGCAGATTTAGACCGGTCTCTTATTCTGTTGCTTTGGGTCAACTTGACTGAATCCATGTGATGGCAGTCTGTTACTTGGGATTCTACAGCATGTATTGGTGAACCACAGCAGGGATTCACTTGTTTCTTCAGATATTTTCTACAATAAAGAGCTGAAAGGACACAGACGCCACACACCAGGGCACAGAGAGCCACTGGGGACAAGTTACTGTCATTTGCCTTAATATGGTACCATCAACATTTCAATCACCCTCTTAGACGTATAAAGTGAAATATATATATTGAAGTCATAAATCTTTACTCACCGATGAGAAAAATAAGTCCTGGGTATCCAATAGTTAACCCCACAACTGGTGTGTGTGGTGTGGTGCTTGGCACAAAGACATCAAGTTGCAGACATGAGATGTTCCAGACTGGACGTCCCCTAAGCACAGCTGGAGTCGAGCAGGTTACTGCGGTCTCGTTCTCCAGACAAGAGGCGTTCTGTAAACCTGCATAAATCATTTCATGCATTTTAGAGTGTTCAGTGTTTTGGGTTCATTCCTTAATGTGGATCAGTATAAATAATGATAAGTTCACCTTTCAAGAAGACAACAAACTCCCCAAAGAGCAAACCTTCCACAGGAACAGTCCCAAGGATTTCCATCTAGGCGTACCTTGGTGAACTTTAAGTGGTTCAGGGCCATTGGATTCAGATGCATCAGGCGGTTGACTGAAAGGTCTAAATGGGCTAATTTGTGGAGAGCACTGAAGCTTCCTCGAGAAATGGTGTGAATGTGGTTACGAGACAAATTAAGACTGATTAGGCCTGTGAAGTTGGACAGATCTGCCTGATCTACAGCCTCTATACTGTTGTTGTACAAAGTGATATTTTGTAATTTTCAGGGTGGCTGAACCATGTGTGGTTTATTTTTGCCAAGTGATTTCCATCCAACTTTAGGTTTATGAGCTGCTGGAAGGCATGAAGGGCTCTGGGGGACAAGTCGGTGATCCCATTGTTGGTCAATGTGAGGCTAGTCACCGATGATAGAGAGTCGCTGTTGAACACTGTGGAGTTGAGGTGACCCACATTGTTCATGAAAAGGACAACAGAGGTCATCCCAACAGGAAAGCCTGTAATGAAATTAGTTAAGTCAGTTATTCAGTGTGTCCATGAGAAATATATATTAGTCTGATCAAACATTGTATTCTCTGGTCAAACATTGTATATATACTTATGTTGGCCAATATTTATGAATCACGCGTGTTGGGGAGGGGGGGGGGTGTTTGCTGATACTAAAAAGACATTTACAGATTTCTTTTTTTTTTAAATGCCGTCATTTATGATCAAATTTGAAAAGCGCTTGTGTTGAATAGAGCGATCTTGTAATTCCCCACTTACATATTGACTGGTACGCTGTATCGGCATTGTGTTTGAAATGTTTAAGTGTCAGATTCCAAATATCTTTTGACAGGAACTACTTGATGGAACCTTTGTACAGACAAAGTCAACGGTCAGCAGCTGACACTCGGAATGTACCACATCTATGCAGCCCCACACCAGGAGAACAAGGGCAACTGGGAGAATACAATTTAAATGATATTTATATCTACTGTCTATCAAATTAACCTGGCACCTAGAAATGTGATAAAGCATGGTAAAGTCTCACCCCACATGGTGTCCATATCTGCAGCGGCATGTGAATAGTTCCAGAGGGACAGGAGCTAAGAGTCGACCAGTTACCAAGATACAGGTTTGGTCTGCTGCGGCTTTACCAGGGATACAGAGGTCACTACAGAGATGTTGAACTTGTGGTGTCACAGTTGGATGATAAAGGCAGGGACGGTTTAACACAAGCCCACCTGGAGTTAGAACCACCTCTTCCTGCTCATCCTGAAAGAAAACAGGTCCAGCACTGACTAATACTTAAGATTGCGCTTAGATTCTGTCAAAATGGTCTCTTGCTGGGTGGAATTTCATATCTGGGTCACGGATCAGACCCCGCACACCGCTGCAATAATGGTCTTCATTGCTGACAACATACGATGAACAGTCTTCTCTGCTCAGAGACTCTGTTCAGCGTAGCTGACGACATGAAGCTGCAAATAAATATGAGTGGCAGAACAAAAAAAAAAAAAAAAAAAAAAAAAAGGAAGGAATGAATATTGGGTTTGACGACATATTTATTGAATTTCAGTGCCTCTTGTTAAAATAAATAAGTGGTATGGTAAAGAAATAGTAGTATGACCAAGCATGGAAAGTACAGTATTAAAAAATTGTGATCAATACCAATACAATCTTTTAGTGAATATAAAACACCTAAAATACAAAAAACTGCAATTAAGTACACAAGAATGCAGCAAATCATTAGAAATCAAGTTTTCAAAAGCTTCATTTGGAACCAGTAGTTGTAGTCGATCTCCAGGGCCATCTTTCTTGGCCCTTGTCAGTGTTGCCGCTTTTTTAGTGTTTGGTTTTAATTAAACGTGTTTCTGAATCAAATTGGACCTTGCGTTTTAACGAAGAACTGACAAGCCTTCGCTTCGTCTGTTTTTCTATAAGCCACGTAGGTTTTGTGCAGGCCCATGAGCATGGGAAGAGAGAGCGATTTAAACCAAACCTTCACAACATCTCTTACAATCGAGGTGCTTAATATTTCAGCTAAATTTCAGATACTTCATGAGCGTTCTCGACAAGCCTGGTTCAGGGAGCCCTTTGCTCAACTCAGCAGTCTGAAGTCACTTATGTCAGTGAGTAAAGTGCTTGTGCAACACTTCAATTTGATCTGGAGGCCAGAGTGTTGCTTTAACTGAGTGCTTTAAAAAAAAAAAAAAAAAAAAAAAAAAAAAAAAAAAAAAGGATAAAATGGAACACAGAAAAAGGAGGAAGGAGGATGAAGTGGCAGTTTACCCCCTTTTTTCCAGCAATGTTGTCATCTGTAAAATAATTACAACAACAATTGCAAATATGTTTTCCATTCATGTATATATTAAATACTGTCATTCAAATGGCTTACAGCGACCACCTCTTTGAAACAGAGCACGCTGCTCTTTGCAGGGATGAGGGTGGAAGGGAGAGAGAGTTTAAGAGAGCAGGCGTCTTCTGCTTGCAACTGCTTGGTACAGCACGAGGACAATGGGGGATGAAGTTGACCACTTCACAGGACAAAGTGACCAGTGGAGAAACAAGATTAGCAGTAACATCCGATTCGTGAAGAGTAGGAAGGAAATCATAAAAAGAAAGAAAGTGACAGAGAGAAAGACAGACATGGGTAACAGAGCATATTGTCAACAGGACCATCAGTTCTCTACAGCTGCTCTAACGGCTGATGAGCTTCTTAAAGCGTTCCATGAAGATGACAATAGTCAAGTACCATGACGAGTGAAGGCCAGCGCACGGACGTCTGAGGCTCGCCCCAAAGACGCAGCAGACATATCTGAGCAGCACGTTTGGGGAGACAGTGAGGCAAGTTGGCAATACTTTTTGATTTGTTTCTGACAAGTTTGGAGAAGATTTTGACTTGATCTGAGGACCAAGAGCAGAAGGTGAGTCCAGGCCCTGCAGGCTCAGTGTAGTCCAGAAAAGACACAAGCCCTCTGTTTCAACAAAAACAAACCAGGGACATTCGACAAAGCCTTGAAGACGAGAGGGTGGGCTGCGGCAGAAGAGACGAAGATGGAGACACCAGTGCCAAAACCAATAAATACTTCAAGTACCAAGAAATATACCACATTTACAATAAAAAAAATATTAAAATAATCACCTTCTTCATCACCACCACATGCTGCACCAGTTTGCATCAATAAACAAACCCTTAATGATTCATCAGATCAAGAGCCAGGAGGTCCATTCACTCAAGCAACCAAAGAGTCAGTCCAGCTCACACCACTTTTTAGAATTTGTTTTTGTTCAAAATAGTTTTTTGCAGGGCACAGGTCCAAACATCCTTCATCTCCTCTCAACTCATTTCCCACTCATATTCTTCTTGGGCCCAGCCGGTCTCTTGACCTGCCACAGGTGGTTGTGGATGGTGAGGGCATCCACGCTGACAGACACCGTTTTGGCAGGGATGACTGTGAACTGCTTGCGGTCTGAGCTGTACTTGTACAGCTTGTCAATCATTTTTTTGCTGATGTTCTTGGGCCCGGTGCCTGTCAACTTCTGGATCTCTTCCGTGTCAGGGAAGTAGGAGTAGAGAGCTCGGAACTGACAGCCACCATCACGGAACAGGATCATAAGGTGGTTTGATTCACACTTTTCTAGCTCCTACAGAGAAAAACAACCCTTCTGTGACAAATGCGTTAAGCAGCATTTAATTGAAAACTAACGCTTTAATGGTGGGTGCAAGTGGGATGCAAGTGACAACTCACCTCGAGGATTGAGTTTTTCTGAGCTTCATTTACTTTCCCAGCCAAACAGCAATGAGAGATGGCATTGTGAATGATTGGCTTGTTTGATTTTGCACTTGGTTCCTTGAAAAGTTTTGGACCTAAAGAGAGAAAGTGGGGAGGGTGCACGCATTAATAAAAAAAAAAAAAAAAAAAACCACCATCAGTCGTTACGAGTGAGGAGCCTTTGATTGAGCTTTTACCAGTATATTCAGCCATGGAGGTGGAAGTTATGGAAGACGCAGTTGAGCCATTGTCCCAGTCCCTCTCAGTTGTCCGGCTGGAGTTGCGGCTAAGGCCAGGGAAAGACTCAGGTCTTTTGGGGTGAAGAGCTCACTCTTGAAGACTCTTTTATGACCTCGTGGTTGTTGGCCTCAGCCATCTTTTATGTGTGGTCTGCTGGGGAGGTAGCATCTCTGCTGGGACAGAAAGAGGCTGAACAGGCTGATCCGGAGGGCCAGCTCTGTTCTAGGATGCCCTCTGGACCCAGTGGAGGTGGTATTGACAGGTGAATGGTGGCTAAGCTATCATCCCTGCTGGGCAACATCTCCCACCCCATGCAGGAGACCCTGACAGGACTGAGCAGCTCCTTCAGTGGCAAGCTGTGGCACCAACGTGTGGGATGGAAGAGATCATTCAGAAGTCCTTTCCTGCCACTGCTGTCAGGCTCCTACAACAGCTGACCACACAACACACATCCAATACACAACCATCTCCACTTCTCTTAACTGCAATATGTCTATATCTCCTACACACCAGTAACACCATCTCCACTTCTCTTACTGCAATATGTCTATATCTACCTACACAACCAGTACACCATCTCCACTTCTCTTAACTGCAATTCTTCTGTATCTACCTACTTTGTACATATGTAACATCTTGCAAAAAATAAATGTATATACACACATATTTTTACCACTCACATTCACTGTTTTATACTATTCTAGGACTATTTATTTGCTTGTTTGTACAGTGAACATTTATATTATACAGTCCGTGCTGTTGTCTGTTGCTGCTTGTACTGTCCACTTCCTGCCATGACAATGTAAATTGGACTAATAAAGGATCATCTTATCTTATCTTATCTTATCTTATCTTAACAGAGCCACATTTATACACAATAACCAGTCAGTATGTAACAGTGGAAGAACAATTTATTACACAATTTCAAATTACATTATGTGGGTAATAACACTGAAAAAAATGTGAAATAATTGTCAGAAAGGGAAATTCAATACAGAACTATATACAGTGTTATAAGATCGATTGAATATACAGCAAAAATATACTTATAAATAAAATATACATTTAAATACAATGAAATTAAAAGATTAATAAGAACACTTTACAATTATTTGCAATCGTTAGACAGTGCAAACAGAGCAGAGGTATTCTTTGTCCACTGCTGGAGTGCTGACTTGTGCCAGTGTTGGGGCGCACCGAGTAAACAGAGGTGTAGGGGTTTCTGGGTACATCCTGCAACACACAGCCAGAAATAAAATCAGAACCCCTCCGCAACAAAACTATATTTCTCAAAATATTATGTGACAATCAATTTCGTGTGTATTCATATACTGTGAATTGTACAAAGTAATATGTTGATATATTCTATAATAATATATTTTATATGTAAGCAATATATAAATGTATGAAACAGGATATATGCAATTACTGCAAAATACTGCAATTATTGCTGTTTTCATATATTGAATAAATACATTGTTATACTATTTAAGATATTATTATATATACTGAAAAATGTACAACATTAAATGAGATTATATATTGAAAACGGCATTGCAAATATATGGGGAAGTTTCTCATATATTGAAATATATTTGCCAATTTATTGCAATAAAAATTCTAGCGTACAGCAATATACGTTTGTTTTGTAGGGGAAACATCACGGCAGAAAGAGTTTGGGGAGGGACATGACGGGAAATTTACCTGTTAGTTTTAGTCAGCAGGCCAAATGCCACCCCATGTTGTTCTGGTGAGTGGCTCTCAGTCCCAATCTGCCTCTCCTCCTCCTCCTGGTCCTCGGGAATGACTGTCTGCCTGCCTTTCTTGGAAATGATGACAGAAAACACTATTACTATGAACACTGTATTAATTCCTACTAAGAACCAAATGAAACCCCATGTTGTCCTGCTGAGTGTCTCTCAGTCCCAAGCTGCCTCTCCTCCTCCTTCATCTTATCCAGCAGCGCCACCATGAGGCTACAGGATTACTGAATGTGTGTAAGAGTTTGAGGTTATTCCTTGCTGAATGTATTTTTATGTTACACGTAAAATATTCTCACCAGTGATGGTTTTATCAGGTGAAGATTTTAAGTTGAACTTCTGGTTGACGTCACAGCTGCTAGAAAAAAAAACACAAAAAATGATCATATTTACATTTACATATTTTCATGCTAATTTTTCTGTCTCCTCTGTAAACATAAGAAGCATCGTTAGTTATTCTGGTAACAAGAGAGGCGGCGGAACAATTTTGGAATATAATTTAATAAACGTGTCAGGCGCTTGCGGAAGCGGTGGCGGCGGCGTGGACGCTCAGCCGGCACTGCGCAAGGTGGCCTGTAAACCAGTTCTTCATGTTGTGCTGGAGGGTCACTGGAGCAGGGCAGCTGTCTCGCAGAATCTTCTTGTCCTTCTTTTGGGGTGACTTGTGGTTCCTGCTGCTGAGGAGACTCCAACCGTGAAGGACTGTCCAGGTCCACATCTGAAACGATTCCAGGCTCAGCATCTCTGGAGGCATCCTGCAAAACACACCAAGAAATAGAGTCAGTCCTGCTCCAAATAATCACAGCAGAAAGAGTTAGGGACAGGGACACAACACTGTCTTTACCTCCAAGTTGACATCGTTTCTGCTGTCCTGTGGGCGGCTGCAGTCCTTGCCCTCCTCCTCCTTCTGGTCTGGGGGCTGGTTTTCTGGCCGATCGACTTCTAGGGAGGCCGGTGGGTGGGGGTCCTGCTTCAGCCAATCAAGCAGCTCCAGCAGGAGACTGCAGGATAAGTGTGACTGAGCCACAAATGTGTGCTGCACAGACACAGAAAATGTGAGGAATATCGTCACTGTTACACTCAGACTGTGCTGCTGTGATCACATGAGGGAAATCTTACTGAGAGCAGCTTCCTCTGCACTGGGTCTGTTCTGAGCTTTCTTCTTCAGGCAGGCTTTAAGAAAGCTGGCGAACATCTCGGACCTGATGAGAGAAAAGTCAATGTTATCTTACACATACATACATGTAGACACAACGAGCCTCTTTTTGGCCTCTTTGCTGACCAAAGAGGTCGATATTCAGACTCTCAGTTAAATTTGAACATGAGCTGTAAAGGAAAATAAATAAAGAGCCCATTTTGTAGGAGCAGGAATTCTATCACTAATGATCAACAGGGTTCATGATGGACAAACTCACCTATATTTTTCGGCCTTTAGTGTTGGTGGCTTAAAGTGTTCAGATGATATTTCTGCAAAAAGCCTTTAAGGAAAAACACATGAACATGAAATGAGCCACCGACAGGGACTTTTTTCACGTGACACTTGTGTTAATGTGAATGTGTGACTTGAATGCAAGTGTTTACTCAGTGTGTGTTATGTGAGTTAAGAAGATAGAATACGCGCACATGTGTGTGGGGTGGGTTAAGGGCTTGATTTTACCTGTCGACCTTCATATCGGTATTGGGAGGTTTCTTTTCTGCCATTTCAATAGCAGTGATGCCCAGTGACCAGATGTCACAGAGACAGTTGAAGGGTCCTTTGGTCACGGCGACAATCACCTCCGGGGCCATCCTATACAATCACAAACATATAAACACACGAGGTCTGGAAAAGAGACCAACACACTCAGTAGTTCCTTCCTCTCAGGAGGACTCACCAGTGGGGAGTACCAGAGACATTTCTTCTTCTGTCCATGTCGCTGAAGTTGATTCCTGATCCCAAGTCACCTGTTGAAAGAAATGAGAGAACATTACACTCACTTTACATAAGTTCTTCTCTCTGTCAGGATCATTGGAATTGGAGGACCAGGGCAATACTCACCAATTTTTATTGCACCCTGCCTGCCAACCATGATGTTGTCGCCTTTCACGTCGCTGTGGATCACCTTCATTTGGTGCAGATAAGCGAGTCCCTGAAACACACACTGTTAATCAAACACTGAAAACCAGATGAATGTCTGTTGAGTGCGAGTGTTCATGTGCACTTACCTTCAGTGTCTCTCTGCACACAAATGCTATTTGGTGGTCACTAAAGGCACCAGCTTCTGTCAGTACAAACAATAAGCAGTAATCAGGATGAGTAGGCCAGTAGATCACACAATGAAAACTCCACAGTCATGTTAACACACATCATATGCACATAAGTGCTGCAGTACCTTTGTAAAGATGTTTGATGGAGCCCTTGCAGTACTCCATGCAGATCCACAGGAGATTGTTTCTATAATAACAAAACAATGATTTCATTTATCTTCAGATGTAAACCAGCCACCTACATCACTCGTTACATTTCTCCATCACTTCACCCATTTCTCTCCCTCCCTCCCTCTGTATTTTGCTTACACTATGAAGCTGTCTTTGAATCCCACAATATTGGGATGATGGCATCGCTCCAGAATGTGGGTCTCTTGCAAGCGCCGTTCTGGGTTCTTTCCTGGAAACCGAATCATCTTCACAGCTAAAAGCTCCTGTGTCTCTTTATTCTTAACCTGCAAAATAAAAAGTAAAGTAAATAAAGATCACATACCATCTTATAACACACACTGCACACACACACACATATTGCACTACTTTAAATTACCTTCCACACTCTGCCAAATGATCCTGTCCCCAGGATCTGAAGAATTTCCATGTTGTTGGTGGTCATCTTCTCCCTCCGCTGCAGAGCTGCTTCAACTGCTGGCTGTAGAAAAATAGTACAGTGACAGCTTTAACATCTCTGATTTTTAACAATGTGTGGACATGCAAAACAAGCACATTTCTAAAGTTTGCAAGATGGTCAATTAGAGGATTTCACAATGTCTCCCATGCCCCAATCTCTCAATATGTTTGGTGAAATTTGTGCTGATTGTAAATTCCACTGGTGCGAACCTATTAACATTCATAAGCAGCCCAAAAACTTTGTTCAAGTCCGCAGAATAAAATATGATCATGAAGCCATGAACAGACTGACCTGCTGGTGCTGCTCCGCTGACGCCCTCTGGCGGTCGGTGGTGTTCCGTTCTGCTCTGAGGTAAAGAGAAGAAGAAAAGTGAGCAAAACCTTCATATTTACACACACAGGTTATGTCGAGCGAGAGTCCAATGTCTGTGTGGCTAGTTAGTTAGTTGTAGCATTGCTAACTAGCGACTCCCCCTTTTTGTAGTAAAATAAAACAGGATTCAAGTGTAAATTAATTCTCACCTCGTCTGGTGCATCGCACAGTAGCCGCGATGACTATGTCGCTCCAGCGTCCTTCTCTTTCGCAGTAAAGTCGACAAAACGCCAAACTCCAAGACGAACCGAGTCTCTGTGTTTTGAGGCACTGAATACAGGACTCTGTGTTTTGTGTACAGTAGTCATGGTAACCTGTCATGTCATGTTGGCGGTGTTGTTTTTAATCAAATAATTTTGTCCATTTAGCATCTTCAGTCCACTTTTTACTTAACCGTCAAATTAGAACTTGTGCTTTAGCGCCCTCTGCTGACACAGTTTTATCATGACAGTCGATGAATAAAACCAGGCGCTGGGGTCATGACGGATATATATATACACTACTCGCAATAAAATAGGGATATTGTTATTTACATGAGTGCTTTTCCTATTTGTTCTGAATTTTAATGTAATAAGTAAAAGTTCCCTTTGATATTAGTAATAATGTATGAGAAGAAACACAATTTTTATTAGTGTAATAAACAGTAAATTCCTCTCATCTTTAACGTTTAAACACAATAACCAATCAGTGTGTAACCGTGGAAGGACAATTTCACAGTTTCAAATAAATCAAACACACACAAATAATTTATTTTATGCCAAAATAAAATTATGTTTTATAACACAGTGAAAGAAATGTGTTTAAAGACACTCAGATTAATGGATATTTAAATTATACATGTAATATATATATATACACTCCCAACTTTTCATGTTATTGACCAGACACATTTCCTACTTTAAAAATAATGTTGAGAATAAGAACCTTTTTTTTTTTAAATCTGAGGTTATAACAGTTGTGAAGCGCTCCAAACAATGTGTGAGGCTTCCAACTTTGCTATGTAGAAAGCAGCAGAGGTGAGGTTAGTGGAGAATTTGCATAGAAGATTTTGGTTAGGACAGAGATGATCCGTAGAAAGGCAAAGTGAGGAGAGGAGAGAGTTAGTGGTCAGGAAAGAGTCAGAGGTTAGAGGATGTGTTAACACCCGAGTAGGTAACACACTCGCCTATGAACGAGAAGACCCAGATTCAAATCCCACTTACTACCACTGTGTCCCTGAGCAAGACATTCATCCCACAGGCCATCAGACACCGGAACACTTAGGGACTTTTTACTCTGGACTGGATGTAACATCAGACGAATCCACCCTTATCTGTCAACCCAGGCCACCCAGATACTGGTTCAGTCCTTAGTAATCTCACGACTGGATTACTGTAACTCCCTTCTAGCTGGTCTACCTCTATATACCATCTGACCTCTACAACTAATACAAAATGCAGCAGCACAACTGATCTTCAACCTTCCCAAGTTCTCCCACACCGCCCCTCTGCTACGTTCCCTCCACTGGCTCCCAGTAGCTGCACGCATCAGGTTCAAAATACTGATGCTGGCCTACAAAGCCAAACATGGAGTAGCACCATCCTACCTCACAGCCCTTATTACACCTCGCACTGCACCTCGTATACTCCGAGCCTCCAGTACTGCTCGCCTGGTCCCTCCATCTCTGAAGGTAAAAGGAAGACATTCATCTAGACTCTTCTCTGTCTTGGCCCCTTCTTGTTGTCTGTCTTATGTACAACCGAGTGAATAAAAGATTGTATTCATAGTTGGGGTCCTAGTGAACCAGAATTGATCACTTCATCGATGGTAACATGAAAGCACGTTGTAAGTCGCTCTGGATAAGGGCGTCTGCCAAAAGCTTTAAATGTAAATGTAACGTTGTTTAAATGTGACATGTAGCACCAGGTTCTGGAGAAACATTGTTTTGTTTCACTATGTACTGTCATGTATGCAGCTGAAATGACAATAAAGATCAACTTCAAGTATAAAGTATTTGCCTTCAAATAATTTTACTTTTGATTCTAAAGTATGTTGGTTTATTGTGGCTGTAATGTCTAATTTTATCCAGTGTCCTTGGCTGTTTGGTGCCCTAGGCAGGGCCCACACTTTAGAAGACACTTTACTGCACAGATTCTGTTTGTTTTAGTTTTTTTTCTGCGATTTCGCAGAACCCAGGAAAAGTTCATTATGACATAATGAACTTGGATTTTCAATATTAGGAATGAAATGTGCTTTATTTGGAAGCAGCCCGTCCCCTTCCCCTTTCGATAGGTGTTAGACTTCAGCCCAGCAGCACTACAGAGGACCTCATGCTCACGTCCCACATATGTGGGTGTGATAGAATTTAGAGTACACAACGACGCTCCTTATTCGAATTGTCTGTTCCACCTTAAATACTGCTCAGGAGACTACAGTAGGATTTATTTTACATGGAAATGTCCATGTAAATCATAGATTTATGTGCTGAGCAAAGTTACCAGGTCAGTTTTACAATTAAAAAAAGTTTTGGGCCAGAGTCGATACTATTTCCACACATCCTATTTTTACCTTAGAAAGCATGAAAACATTTAGAGCCACATGGAAAATGTTATGCGTCTTGCAATGTTCGACAATGTGAATATCATTCCAGAGCTTAACAAAGGCTACAGGATAGGGATATGGCAATATAATGAGGAGGCTGACAAAAACCAACACATTTTGTGGAAGATAACAGACTGTATTAAGTTCTGTGGTGCCTTTGAGCTTGCTTTTCCATGGCATTTTCAGAGAGCGTGTGGACTCCATCGTTGGATGCTGTAGTACACAAACCTCTGCAGATTTTCACTGTGTTTAAAGGGTAGACAGTGCAGACTGAACCTGTGGGCTGCATGTTCCCAGTTGTGAGGGAGCAGTTCCTTGATGACACAAAAGAGTAATCAAAAAACATTTACATTTACAGCATTTATCAGGCGCCCTTATCCAGAGAGACTTACAATCAGTAGTTACAGGGACAGCCCCCCCGGAGACACTGAAGGTTAAGTGTCTTGCTCAGGGACACGATGGTGGGAAGTGGGGTTTGAACCTGGGTCTTCTGGTTCATAGGCGAGTGTGTTACCTACTAGGCTACTACCACCCATAGTGAAAAACGTGCACGTGTTAAGTAGATATGGGTGAAAACAAGTGACATAAAACACAGACATTGCTTTTTGCTTTTGACTATTATCTGCAAATCATTAATTAGTAGTACTTGACTTAATAGGTAAGACATACCTAGCATGTATTGCAGAGTGATCAGAAATTTTACACTTTTTGAGAAATATTGTATCATATATGAAGTCTTTGCACTTCCTGATGTAAGAATGATAATATTCTAAATATAATATTTAATTTATGTCAGTCTCAGGCATTATGTCAATCATCAGCTGTGTGTGAATATACTGCATTTTGTGCTATGTTTTATCGCTTTGTCCTCTGCTTGTTTGTGTGAGTTTGCTTCCCACCGTTCTCTGGTCCACCGGCCCTGGTTCTCCACCACCTCGTGGAGGGAGATCAATAAACGCATACTCGTTGTCCAGCAGCAGATTGTCATCTCCAGGGGATCGGGAGCCACCTGTAGGGGGAGCCAGTGAGCCTGAGCCGCTGCATCGCCCATTTGCTCCGCCCTCTTGCAGGGGGGTCTCTGTTTGGGCTCTTGCCCTTTCTTCTTGGTTTGTTTGAGTTCTTGACCCACATCCTTCTGTTATAGACCCTCTTTTCCTTGACACTCCTGTCCTCAGTCTCGATCTATCATCAGGCTCAGGATGATCCTGTGAAACTTCAAGCTGCTTCACTGGTTCAAAGATAAACTGGCCGTTGTCTGAATCTACATTGTAGTCTACTGGGAGGAGTGGATCCTGCTGAAAGCCGGGTCTGAAACCCCTCTCAGCTACTATAACTCGATCGTCTTCTCTCGAGGACAGAGCATTTGATGGCAAAGCTGTAACAGAGACTTGAGGATCTGCTGTGATGTTCCCAGGAGGACAGTTGTCTTTACAGCCAGCAATCACATCAGTGTTAAACTTTGGCAAGAAAATGAATCTAATCACGTCCTTACTGTCTGAACTTTGTTCTTTTATTAAGACTGGCCAGGTCGCAACTCTACGAACAGACTTCCGAGGTGCCAGACCACTTCCATCATGGCAACAATGGTGCTTTTTAGATTCTACGTTTTTCATAGCCGTTTTTGTATCAATAGTGAGGTAGGGCAAGTTTTCCATGTCCTCTGGAGAACTGCGGTGTCCCTGTTCCAAACCTTCGTTCAAACATACTTTCTTTTTCTTCTGCAATTTCATTTTGAGGTATTTTTTTCTGGAGTGCATTTTCATTCTTCTTCTTCTCAGTCCTACTTTTATCATCTGGTGATAAGCTGTGCAGTCTTGCTTCAGTTTCTCTGTGATCTTTGTGTGGATTTCCTGACTTATCATAGTTCTGACTGAGGAATTCTGTTCTGGAGAGCACTGGGCCTGCAGATTTAGACCGGTCTCTTATTCTGTTGCTTTGGGTCAACTTGACTGAATCCATGTGATGGCAGTCTGTTACTTGGGATTCTACAGCATGTATTGGTGAACCACAGCAGGGATTCACTTGTTTTCTTCAGATATTTTCTACAATAAAGAGCTGAAAGGACACAGACGCCACACACCAGGGCACAGAGAGCCACTGGGGACAAGTTACTGTCATTTGCCTTAATATGGTACCATCAACATTTCAATCACCTCTTAGACGTATAAAGTGAAATATATATATTGAAGTCATAAATCTTTACTCACCGATGAGAAAAATAAGTCCTGGGTATCCAATAGTTAACCCCACAACTGGTGTGTGTGGTGTGGTGCTTGGCACAAAGACATCAAGTTGCAGACATGAGATGTTCCAGACTGGACGTCCCCTAAGCACAGCTGGAGTCGAGCAGGTTACTGCGGTCTCGTTCTCCAGACAAGAGGCGTTCTGTAAACCTTCATAAATCATTTCATGCATTTTAGAGTGTTCAGTGTTTTGGGTTCATTCCTTAATGTGGATCAGTATAAATAATGATAAGTTCACCTTTCAAGAAGACAACAAACTCCCCAAAGAGCAACCTTCCACAGGAACAGTCCCAAGGATTTCCATCTAGGCGTACCTTGGTGAACTTTAAGTGGTTCAGGGCCATTGGATTCAGATGCATCAGGCGGTTGACTGAAAGGTCTAAATGGGCTAATTTGTGGAGAGCACTGAAGCTTCCTCGAGAAATGGTGTGAATGTGGTTACGAGACAAATTAAGACTGATTAGGCCTGTGAAGTTGGACAGATCTGCCTGATCTACAGCCTCTAGACTGTTGTTGTACAAAGTGATATTTTGTAATTTTTCAGGGTGGCTGAACCATGTGTGGTTTATTTTTGCCAAGTGATTTCCATCCAACTTTAGGTTTATGAGCTGCTGGAAGGCATGAAGGGCTCTGGGGGACAAGTCGGTGATCCCATTGTTGGTCAATGTGAGGCTAGTCACCGATGATAGAGAGTCGCTGTTGAACACTGTGGAGTTGAGGTGACCCACATTGTTCATGAAAAGGACAACAGAGGTCATCCCAACAGGAAAGCCTGTAATGAAATTAGTTAAGTCAGTTATTCAGTGTGTCCATGAGAAATATATATTAGTCTGATCAAACATTGTATTCTCTGGTCAAACATTGTATATATACTTATGTTGGCCAATATTTATGAATCACGCGTGTTGGGGGGGGGGGGTATTTGCTGATACTAAAAACACATTTACAGATTTCTTTTTTTTTAAAATGCCGTCATTTATGATCAAATTTGAAAAGTCGAATAGAGCGATCTTGTAATTCCCACTTACATATTGACTGGTACGCTGTATCGGCATTGTGTTTGAAATGTTTAAGTGTCAGATTCCAAATATCTTTTGACAGGAACTTACTTGATGGAACCTTTGTACAGACAAAGTCAACGGTCAGCAGCTGACACTCGGAATGTACCACATCTATGCAGCCCCACATCAGGAGAACAAGGGCAACTGGGAGAATACAATTTAAATGATATTTATATCTACTGTCTATCAAATTAACCTGGCACCTAGAAATGTGATAAAGCAGGTAAAGTCTCACCCCACATGGTGTCCATATCTGCAGCGGCATGTGAATAGTTCCAGAGGGACAGGAGCTAAGAGTCGACCAGTTACCAAGATACAGGTTTGTCTGCTGCGGCTTTACCAGGGATACAGAGGTCACTACAGAGATGTTGAACTTGTGGTGTCACAGTTGGATGATAAAGGCAGGGACGGTTTAACACAAGCCCACCTGGAGTTAGAACCACCTCTTCCTGCTCATCCTGAAAGAAAACAGGTCCAGCACTGACTAATACTTAAGATTGCGCTTAGATTCTGTCAAAATGGTCTCTTGCTGGGTGGAATTTCATATCTGGGTCACGGATCAGACCCCGCACACCGCTGCAATAATGGTCTTCATTGCTGACAACATACGATGAACAGTCTTCTCTGCTCAGAGACTCTGTTCAGCGTAGCTGACGACATGAAGCTGCAAATAAATATGAGTGGCAGAACAAAAAAAAAAAAAAAAAAAAAAAAAAAGGAAGGAATGAATATGGGTTTGACGACATATTTATTGAATTTCAGTGCCTCTTGTTAAAATAAATAAGTGGTATGGTAAAGAAATAGTAATATGACCAAGCATGGAAAGTACAGTATTAAAAAATTGTGATCAATACCAATACAATCTTTTAGTGAATATAAAACACCTAAAATACAAAAAACTGCAATTAAGTACACAAGAATGCAGCAAATCATTAGAAATCAAGTTTTCAAAAGCTTCATTTGGAACCAGTAGTTGTAGTCGATCTCCAGGGCCATCTTTCTTGGCCCTTGTCAGTGTTGCCGCTTTTTTAGTGTTTGGTTTTATTAAACGTGTTTCTGAATCAAATTGGACCTTGCGTTTTAACGAAGAACTGACAAGCCTTCGCTTCATCTGTTTTTCTATAAGCCACGTAGGTTTTGTGCAGGCCCATGAGCATGGGAAGAGAGAGCGGATTTAAACCAAACCTTCACAACATCTCTTACAATCGAGGTGCTTAATATTTCAGCTAAATTTCAGATACTTCATGAGCGTTCTCGACAAGCCTGGTTCAGGGAGCCCTTTGCTCAACTCAGCAGTCTGAAGTCACTTATGTCAGTGAGTAAAGTGCTTGTGCAACACTTCAATTTGATCTGGAGGCCAGAGTGTTGCTTTAACTGAGTGCTTTAAAAAAAAAAAAAAAAAAAAAAAAAAAGGATAAAATGGAACACAGAAAAGGAGGAAGGAGGATGAAGTGGCAGTTTACCCCTTTTTTCCAGCAATGTTGTCATCTGTAAAATAATTACACAACAATTGCAAATATGTTTTCCATTCATGTATATATTAAATACTGTCATTCAAATGGCTTACAGCGACACACTCTTTGAAACAGAGCACGCTGCTCTTTGCAGGGATGAGGGTGGAAGGGAGAGAGAGTTTAAGAGAGCAGGCGTCTTCTGCTTGCACTGCTTGGTACAGCACGAGGACAATGGGGGATGAAGTTGACCACTTCACAGGACAAAGTGACCAGTGGAGAAACAAGATTAGCAGTAACATCCGATTCGTGAAGGAGTAGGAAGGAAATCATAAAAAGAAAGAAAGTGACAGAGAGAAAGACAGACATGGGTAACAGAGCATATTGTCAACAGGACCATCAGTTCTCTACAGCTGCTCTACGGCTGATGAGCTTCTTAAAGCGTTCCATGAAGATGACAATAGTCAAGTACCATGACGAGTGAAGGCCAGCGCACGGACGTCTGAGGCTCGCCCCAAAGACGCAGCAGACATATCTGAGCAGCACGTTTGGGGAGACAGTGAGGCAAGTTGGCAATACTTTTTGATTTGTTTCTGACAAGTTTGGAGAAGATTTTGACTTGATCTGAGGACCAAGAGCAGAAGGTGAGTCCAGGCCCTGCAGGCTCAGTGTAGTCCAGAAAAGACACAAGCCCTCTGTTTCAACAAAAACAAACCAGGACATTCGACAAAGCCTTGAAGACGAGAGGGTGGGCTGCGGCAGAAGAGACGAAGAGGGAGACACCAGTGCCAAAACCAATAAATACTTCAAGTACCAAGAAATATACCACATTTACAATAAAAAAAATATTAAAATAATCACCTTCTTCATCACCACCACATGCTGCACCAGTTTGCATCAATAAACAAACCCTTAATGATTCATCAGATCAAGAGCCAGGAGGTCCATTCACTCAAGCAACCAAAGAGTCAGTCCAGCTCACACCACTTTTTAGAATTTGTTTTTGTTCAAAATAGTTTTTTGCAGGGCACAGGTCCAAACATCCTTCATCTCCTCTCAACTCATTTCCCACTCATATTCTTCTTGGGCCCAGCCGGTCTCTTGACCTGCCACAGGTGGTTGTGGATGGTGAGGGCATCCACGCTGACAGACACCGTTTTGGCAGGGATGACTGTGAACTGCTTGCGGTCTGAGCTGTACTTGTACAGCTTGTCAATCATTTTTTTGCTGATGTTCTTGGGCCCGGTGCCTGTCAACTTCTGGATCTCTTCCGTGTCAGGGAAGTAGGAGTAGAGAGCTCGGAACTGACAGCCACCATCACGGAACAGGATCATAAGGTGGTTTGATTCACACTTTTCTAGCTCCTACAGAGAAAAACAACCCTTCTGTGACAAATGCGTTAAGCAGCATTTAATTGAAAACTAACGCTTTAATGGTGGGTGCAAGTGGGATGCAAGTGACAACTCACCTCGAGGATTGAGTTTTTCTGAGCTTCATTTACTTTCCCAGCCAAACAGCAATGAGAGATGGCATTGTGAATGATTGGCTTGTTTGATTTTGCACTTGGTTCCTTGAAAAGTTTTGGACCTAAAGAGAGAAAGTGGGGAGGGTGCACGCATTAATAAAAAAAAAAAAAAAAAAACCACCATCAGTCGTTACGAGTGAGGAGCCTTTGATTGAGCTTTTACCAGTATATTCAGCCATGGAGGTGGAAGTTATGGAAGACGCAGTTGAGCCATTGTCCCAGTCCCTCTCAGTTGTCCGGCTGGAGTTGCGGCTAAGGCCAGGGAAAGACTCTACAGACTCCCCCCTAGTTAGAAAGAGAAAAGAGGAGAGAAAAAAAAAATAAAAAATCAAAACATGAGAACTCAGGAAAATGTTTATTCTGATTATTCCCAAATGAATTCCACTTGTGAACTCACCTTTGAGAGCTAGCCCCGCCAGAGTTAACGCTATCCGCTCCAGTGGTGGCCACAGAGGCCAGAGAGAGGCTGGATCCAGACTGGGCACTGCTCAGATTATCCTCTGCAATAAATCAAAATACAAGTCATAGTTTATTGTATAAACTGTATTCTATATTCTTAAATGGAATTATTTCAATCAGGCCAATACTGTTCTTATATCTGAAGGTAATAGATAGATATTAATATGATAGCATTAACATTAAAATTGTGTGTGCATCAGTTAAGATGGCATGTTGAAAAAACGTGCATCAAGAAAGTATTGAGCAAAGCCTCTAAATACTTATATACATATTATAATGCTTATATTGATTTATTTTTAAAAATACATTTGCCAAAACATTTTTCACATTGTCATTATGGGGTGTTGTGTGAAGAACCATTTTAGAATAAGGCTGTAACATAACAAAATGTGGAAAAATAACAGACAACAAATCATGGTGGTATCTTATAAAAAATAATAAAGCAACATACTGGCTGGGGAACACTTGGAGAAGGTGTTACTGGAAGATTCATCTCGAAACACAGACTTGGGCCTCTGCTTCTTGGCTTTAGGCTTGGGTTTAGCCTGCCCCTGCTCCTCAAACATCTCCTGCTGCTTCCTCCTCAGGTACTCCTGCTTTATTAGTTCCCGTCTCGCCTTCTCCTCATCTTTCCTGATGCGCTCCTCCTCAGCTTTACGCCTGAAAAAGGTACACGGGTGTCCACAAACCAATACCACAAGAGTATATTTTAGATAAATTCTATACAAGTAAAATATTAATACCTGGTTTCATCCCTCTTTTGCTCAGACTCAGCTTCCAGTTGCTGCTTGCGCAGGCGAGCTTCCTCCGCCTTCTTTTGCTGCTTTAGTAGAAATGCTGCACGCTTCTTAGCAAGCTCATCTTCTGCTTTCTGCTCATCCTACAAGCAAAAACTGCATTTTAGTTATTGAAGAAGAAACGGAGGAACACTCTGCAGTCAATCATACATTTCTAGAGATGGAGTACAAGCAAACTAACCTTGAAGAAAAAGCCCATGCCAGCTTTCTTCTCGCCATCTCCTGCTTCGGTCGTGATGTCCAACATGCTACAGCTCCCCTCATCTGACTGGGCAGCTACATCGGACAGATCCACCTCAATGAGATTTGCCTTGGTCCTCAAATCATCTTCAAAAGTAATGTCATTTTTTCCAGCAGGGTCCACCTGGCTGACTTCAGGTATTTGTAAGGCGCTAGATGGACTTTCATCAAAGGTCACACCGAATGGGTCGATGCTGCCATCCCAGGAGGCTGCCTGTCGCATGTTGGCCTCATCGTGTAGCTGGAAAGTGGTACGGCTCTCTAGAGTTCCTCTCTCCAGACCGACTGTTTCTTCTGGCTCCGCTCTAGGGGTCCTGCTGCCAGGACTGGCCATTCTCTGGCTAGAGGTCCCAAGTCGTCCTCCCAACTTGACATGATCATTGGCAAGTTTGAGATCTGAAGGTTTAGAACGGGACCCTCTGGACGAGCTGAGCTTAGGGGGCTTCTTTAGAGGCGTGCCACTCGAGGTGGACATTGCTTCGAAGTGGACTGCTGGTCGAACAGTTCGCTCGCTCGCAGCTTCTTCCTGGTCAACAGGGTGTTGCTGAGGGCCAGAACTAGAAGGGGACTGGAGGTTCTGTTTCATTAGGAGGTCCTGCTGCACAGAAAGCTGCATCATCTGCTGCTGGATGCTGTTGATAGCCTCGTTGAGCAGCTCTATGGAGCGGTTGCATTCATTCATGTCCAGCTCCTCATCTAGGAGCAGAACCTTCTCATCAACCAAGGACGAGACTACCGAACCACCACCACTTTTCTCCTCTGGACCACCCATCCCATGCTTCACAGAAGCTCTCACAGCATCCGCACAAGTGTCATCTTTGGATGCCCCTTCTCGGTCACTGTTAAACTTCTCACCATCCTTCAGGTAGTACTCAGACTTCACTGGTTGAGGGAGGGTGTCACTCTTGCCTTTCTTCACAATGTGCAGGAAGGCCACCTTACCGAGCTTCTGCCTCTGACGTGCAGAAAGTACTTCCATCTTCCTCTTCTGCATTTCTATGGCGCGCCGCTTCTCCTCCAGCTGCATGTGGAGCAGCTGCAGCTCTGAGGCCAGCACATTGGCGCTGTCTCTACCTTGCGGCGTGGGGCTCTTGTCCCGCTTAGTCCTCCAGGAGGTGAGGAGCGGAAAAGAGCAGCTGTTCTCAGAGCCATCTGGTGTGGTTCTCTGGGAGCTGTTGGCACTTGAGCGGATGTCTTGGTTGCTACCGAAGCGGCTGTGCTGCATCTTGCGCTCAGCAAAGCTGGTCATGCGCACACTAGTGCTACTGAC
Organism: Denticeps clupeoides; assembly: GCF_900700375.1. Lineage (NCBI taxonomy): Eukaryota > Metazoa > Chordata > Actinopteri > Clupeiformes > Denticipitidae > Denticeps > Denticeps clupeoides. Next base: position 3,854,718 of record NC_041717.1, read on the forward strand.
AGCTGAATGGACGCTGCTGAGGCCTGGACTGGAGCAGAGGCTGCCTCCTTCACCTCCATCCTTGTCCTCATGCTCCTTGACGCTCATGTCTTCCCGCAGCTTTGCTGACTCTTGATCATCTTCATACATTTGCTCTTTGTCAAGATGGAGATCCTCCTTGATGAGCTCCAGGTCCTGCTCATCAGTGAAGTCCAACGTGTCGGAATCAGACTGAGTGTCCCAGGCCTGCTCAGGCTTGTCTTTGTCTTGAGTGGACGAATGAAGATAGAACCCATCAGGTTCTACAGGAGAAAGGTCTGCACTGCTGGCGGTCTGTGTTTTAAAGACCTGGATGTGGGCTTGAGGAGCTGTCACAGACGGGCTGACTTTGGCCTCAAGAGTCTGTGCATTGCTCTCGGCACTTGAGTTAGGAGTGAAGGTTCTGTTCATACTGTGTGCAGGTCTCCGCTTGGCAGATGATCCAGGGCCTTCCCCTCCACCTGCTCCACTTCTCCACGAGGAGCTCCGCTGATACGTTTCCCCTGATTCCTCTTCTTTGTTCAGATTGACAGACTTTTCTTTTGCTGGTTTTAGAACCGCAGGCATAAGTGGCTCAAGATAGAAACTTGCTGCTCTGGCATCTGAAGAGATCTCCTCCTGCCTCCTCCGGGAACTGGTTTTACTCCCAGGCGTCCCGTTCCACCGCTCCTCTTCAACATTAGCCAAGATTGTATTTTCACTAGAAACAACAGACATGAGGCGCTCATCCTCTTCATCCATGTTGACATTGCCAAGAAGGCCACAGCCATTGATGCGCCTGGGGCCACTCTGGTGGCTTTGGTGTTTTGGGGTGACACTAGAAGCTAGACTATCCTCACTAATAGAACAGGTAAGACTGGCGCTGTCACCGGAGGCCACGTCAATGTCGCTGTCAGTGGCTGAGTGCAGAACATAGCGATTCAGCTGTGAGAGAGGCCTGGCACACAAAACAAAGCAACACATTAAACATGAATGAAGAATTCAGTAATAAATTGTCAGAGCTGATAAGTTTTGGAACAACATGAATGGACAAGAACTACATCAGCACATCAATAAATAGAACAAATGTAATTCTGTCCCTCCACACCTCTGTCTTTTCTCTGGCCAGCCTACTGATGATCCTCTTGCATGGCTGTCCTGAGTCAGAGAGTTTGATCTATTCCGGTAGCCTGAGGTAAGGGAGAGGATCTGATTTATAAAATCAAATTTTCACACAGACATCCTGCCCTGAAATAATTTACCAGTTTCCTAATTTAATTTATATTAATTTAATTTTTATTTTAAAAAAAAATATATATATATATATATATATATATATATAAATATATATAATATATATATATATAAAATGAGATAATGATAAGAAATGTGGAGACTCATACCCAAAATGTCTTCACCCTGCTGGGGCTTCTGCTGCCTCTGCCTCAGTGGAAGGAGTGGGTGAGCAGGGCTAAAACTTGTACTACCCTTATTACTGAAATACACATGTAAGAATAAAAGGGCATTCACAAAAATGTTCTTATTCAGAAGCACTCTTTACATTCCATATTAACAATAACATGCATCATGGGATGTGTTAGGTGGACATTATTAAATAAATAATAATAATAATAAAAACGTGCCTCTTAACACAGCATAAAGAACATTAACAGCCCAACATTCTAAACGCACAGGGCTCTAGAGTGAAACCACTGTGGAGTTCGCACTGTTCAGGGGGGACAAATTCTCCATAAACCCCCTTTGGTTCAAGCAACAGACACAAACTATGTCCATTTCTTATTCTAAGCCAATCAGAGATGGTGAAGGGAGGGGGCCGGCTTTGATTGACCATGGTCCAGATATTCTGTACATTTGAAAGTGTGCATTCTGCAGTCAGACAGAGAGAGCGGTGAGTAGCCTGGTAGACAGAGTAGATGTAGCCACGGATTAGAGCTTTAAATCAGACTGAACCAGACATTATTGTGGTGGCGGATGACTGTACAGTCATGTTGGTACAGCCAACATGACTGTACCAACATGCTTTGCGTAAGTTATAAAATATAAATTTCTAATGGTCAAAGCCCCCCCCCAACACCTCAGACTTTGCCTCCATTTCACTCTCAGCACCCATTTTTGGTCTAAATTAAACGCATATCCTGGAGTAGAAAATTGGATGCACCTTTTGTGCTGGTACACCAAAGAAAAAAAAAAAAGTTAGGTGTAGCAGTGCAAAAAGTTTGTCTAGAACCCTGAAGTACATGACTCATATTCTGATATATTATTAATCAGGTAAAAAAAAAAAAAAATTTGCACATGGTCATTGGTTATGGTCAAGTGCACTATGACATTATTATATATTGAAAAAGAAAAAAAAATCTCACATTGCACAGAAGAGGTGAAAATGGCACTACTCTCTCAAAGCACAGCCAGTAGCATACAGAGGGAAGCAAATCTGCCCTTTCAACCCTTTGTCTCAAATAAACTTACGATTCATTTGTCTGCCAGACCACAGGCATGTTGAGCTAATGTTGGTTTTTGCAGCCTGATCTATGTTCTCAGTAACATTCAGGCATTCATAGCCAGACAGGAAAGGTTAGACTGCACATGTACAGAGTTGTAGAAAATTGCAGCACTGTCCTACTGACAAAAGCAGAAGCAAACCTGCAGCATATTTCAATGGAATTTCTAAAAGCCTCCTTGTTCAAGTTCAAGCCAGAACAAACCTTGAATAAGGTGATCAGCCCTACAAGCTTTGGCAATACTGTTCTTGGCTAAATCAGATAGAACAAACACATTTTTTGTGTTAATGCCCCTGAACGCTCTGACTCACATGGAAAAGATTACGGGTAAACCAATACAAACACCACACAACAATCTTAATCCTCCAACATGGGCATCTAGCAGTGCTGGACAAAAATGCAATAATACTGCAGACTTACAGAGGGTCAGAGTCTTCCGGGTGCAGGAAGTACCTGTTGCAAACTTCTGAACAGTTCTGGACTGGTGGTGCTGAGTCTACAACACCAGGTGTGACCAAGAAGCTTCGCTTGGTGGCATTGGATATTGGCACAGAGGGTCGGGCACTCTTTGGTTGTACCACTGCTCTGGCTGGGACAGAAATATGGTCAGTAAACAGCAGAAGTAAAAAAAAAAAACACCATGCCAAGTGACAGCCATATAGCTCCTTACCATCTTTGAAGTCCTGGACATCCCTCGGTTGGACAAATTCAGGCTTGACCACCTCAAACCACCAGAACAGTTCCGCAATGAAGACCATGACATTGTGCTGTGTAAGAGGGACAAGAAATTTTTAAGAAACAGACCAGGCCTCCAACTATCAGCCTTAACAAAGAGCTGGCCAACTTGCCTTCAGCACCAGCGGTGCATAGAGCATGTCTTCAAGAGTCAAATACAAGCCTCTGTTAAGGTATTCATTAACGAACTCCATCAAAAGCTGAATATTATACAGGCTGTCAGCTATTGAAGTGACCTCCTTCAAGCAGATGTCTGAACAAGGAGAAAAAAAAGAAAGATTTGCTTTTGTAACAAAATCTAATTAGAATAAAACAAGCCATTGTTTAATCATTAATAAGTCACATTAAGACACATTTAAATAAATAGAGTTTGAAAAGACATGCTGGTACATTAGAAATTATTTACAACTTTGAATGCACTCATTATGGGTCTTAAATATTTTACTGCAAAGTTTCAAATATAATTATAATTTTATAAAACAAAACTGGAATCAAAAACACCAGACTGTGAAATAACATGTCAGGTTATGCAATAAATAAATTATGCAAACAAGGCTAAATGTAACATTTGTGTCTCCAAAGCAGAGGGCTTTTGCTTTAATCGAGGTATTTTACATTTGTCTTCTCTCCACCACCTTAAGTTAGACAACGGGGATGATTTTAAACAGTCCTGAAAGTTTATGCTGAAGTAGGTGCATGCAAACTGTTGATTAGTGGTGAATCGGTGTCCCTCTCCCCTCCCTCCAAGACATCTACAGCACACGCCTCACCAAGAAAGCCCTCTGCATAGCAGCTGATCCCACCCACCCAATGCAAACCTTCTTCAGCCTGCTGCCATCAGGGAGGAGACTGCGGAGTCTCCAGGCCAGGACCAGCAGACTGAAGGACAGCTTCACCCATCAGGCGGTCAGGAAACTCAACTCCCTCCCGGCTCTGCCCCCACTCCCCTCACTCCCCTCTTCTGCTCCACAAACTTTCTGAACTCTAAATCACACAAACTGACCATGCACCAGTCACTCTGTGCAGCTCTGGTCTGCCATCTACCTCACTTTCACTTCGTCACTTTAAACTTAAAACTCTGTTGCACTATTGGTTTTTGCACTCTCCTGATGTTGCACTCTCCACCATGTGCCCTTATTTGTACATGGTGTTTTTAAAATTGTATATTGTGCCTTTCTTTTTAAATTGTATTTATACTCTGTATTCGTTACTGTTACTGTTTTTGTATTTAAATGTTATTTTTATGGGTCAGAGAGTAACGCAATTTCAATTCTCTGCATGTCCTGTACATGTGGCAGAATTGACAATAAAGTTGACTTGACTTGACTTGACTTGATTAAGACATTAAGTAAAATATGTGCTACTTAAGAAGCACAAACACCTAGTCTAGATTGAAGATGCATATAAAACAATTTGGCCTACCCTCAAGTTTCATCAGGTCAGGGCAGTAATAGTGGACAACAGCCAGTAGAGCCGCTCCATCACACACATCCCTCATCAGGTCCTCCAGCACTGGGAAAAATGGCATTTGCCGCCCTGAGGCATGGTCCCGTCTATAACGGACCTAGAGGAGAAACAAACGAGGCAGATTAATGAGATTGGTCGGACTACTGACAGCCCAATTCTCAGCACTAGAACGGAGTGATACTAAATAAAGGCATGTTTCTTCTTTCTCTAGTGAGATCTCGCACTGAACCCTGGGACAAAAGGGCTGAGTCTTCCCAGTATGAAACAGCACTCAGCGTATGAGCATTAGCTAATGTGGAGTCAAGTATGTCTTCTGGATTGCCTGTAAACAATACCTTGGAGAGAAGGATCTAACTACCCACCCCGCCCTTACTTGTTTGTGTGATATTATTCTAAAATCCAGAAGATATACTTAAAGTATGTAAAATGGGAGGAGCCCATAGGAATGACTGACCGCTTGACATGCTCTACATCCTTATTCTGGACTAATTTAAAACTGTTTGTGTTGAGAGCAGGGCTGTGCGGTATAAATGGTATGCGATATAAATTTGGCCAAGATTTTGAGTATATCGGCCAACCGCAGAAATATCCGTTCCTGGCGAAAATGAAAATGTCACCTCACCTGCACAAAACCACATCTCATGGCAGCACGAGCCATTAGATTCAGGCGAGAGAGCACAGAGCACATGGCCGTGTCAAAGGATCTTTAAAAAGTGCCAAACTAGAGTTCCCCAAAAAAAAAACAAGGCTTTAAATATCATTAAAATGATTAGTAATCGTTAAATCTAAAGTTTAAAGGTCTTACAAATACTGAATAAATAAAATAAAATCCTTTAATCTTTCAGTAATCCACCAGTACATAATTTATATATATATATATATATATAAATTATGTATATATATGTATGTGTGTGTGTGTGTGTGAGTGAGAGCGTGCCTTTGTTATGGACAGGTTACCCTTTCGTGCCTTTGTTATGGACAGGTTACCCTTTCAAACATTTAAATTTACTTATAAAATTATATACCGCAATGTAAACAGTCTACGAATTGATTTAAATCGCAATATGAATTTTATGCCATATCGCCCAGCCCTAGTTAAGAGGCATCACATCTACTGACTTTGTTGATGCTCACATTACCATAGTCCACAGGGGGTGTCAGAGGACACTCTGATATACATATGTTGGGAATATTTTATCAGTCAAGCAGTCCAATGGGCAAACTTGTAAATGTAACATTAGCAAACATATACCATGCGCCAAGTCTTACAGCACTGGGAAAATGCAGCCCTTCTGCACCCTGAATTCAGCAGGATTAAAAAAAACTCAACTTAAAAAACTCCTGTGATTAAATAATCAAGGCTTTATCTTACTGGGAAACATCCTCGATGTACTCCGCAAACAAACATCCAATCACAGTTTTTAATGAATTGAAAAATTTGGATTTGCATTTTTAAGACCTATACAACGACTTTGCTCTTCACGGAGAACTGCAAAACCATGTGGTCATTTAAACACAGACATAAAATATCCTGTTATTTCTACAGTATGAGGATTATTATCTATATTAACCTAATATGGATAATAATCCTCATACTGTAGAAATTACAGGATATTTTTTCTGCCACTGTCTTCGACAGTTCAGACAAAAGAAGCAAACAAGAAGAAATACTTAAATGTTTGAATTAATAATGGCAGATCCAGACTTTCTAGATGCACATCAAAAGTAGTTCTAATGTGAAATTTCCCTTCCCTAGACTACATTAGATGATTGTTGGCAATAATCTATAATAGTCATCACAGGTCTCTCTTTCATTACATCTGCTATGAAAAAAAATAAGAGTAAAAGCAGCCGTCTCAAAACATTTGTTTTGCAGCCATTTGTGAGCGCCACCGACTGTTGCTTGGATTCCAACTCTGATGAGTTAAAGCCACAGATACAAATGGTTCTCTTGAATGGCATAAATCAGTATAAAAATAATAATAAAAAGATTATTGATTAAAATGCTTATTGTATTTGTGAAAGTTACATATTAAAAATATTTTATCAATGTTAATATTTTAAGTGGAAAAATCTTGATTTTACTAGGACTTATTGTAAAGATTTAAAAGTACATTAAAATGTGAAAACGTGTGCAGGTGGTATAGGATACAAAACAGAGACAAATACCAACACGGCAGTAACATGTGAGCACACATACACAAGCAGTGTCAACGTTATGGATGTACTTATGTCATTTTAAGAAACATTGATTTTTTTTTTTTATTGCTCTATATATGCTTTTAGACATCCTGCCATTAAAGGCATACAGAAAAACACAAAAAGACAAATGTCTTAATGTGACATCAACTATGTATTGTGTACAGCTAATGCACAATGTGAGTAAGCTGTTCCACAGGACATTATTTTCATAATTCCCTATGAATGGGCCCACGCACAGGCTCACGCAGGCGAATGGACACGGCTCAGTTGTCTCCATGGAAGCAGTCTGAAAAAGTCTGCTTAGCTGGATCATTGTTCGGTAGGCGGAATGTAACTCCCGGATTTACTTTTATAAAGCGGAGCAACACTCCGTGGTACCTCCAGCAGAATGGCTTGTACGGCTATCCACTAAACTCCTGATATGATATGAACGCAAGCTATAAAATTGCAACGTGTTCAAATGAGCAGAGGATAAATGTTGACAAACACGACATTTGCAACTCTGGGAAAAGCTCCAGGTGACACACAGACACAAATTTTGGTTTATCCTTGCAAGAACCGGTCACTCTTCCAACGGAATGCAGCTCAGAGGACAAAACGCCCCAAAGAAGAGGACTGAGTGGCTGGGTTTTGATTGAGCTTTATAACCATATAGCCATTTTCCATTTCACGCTAGTATAAATACAGATGGAAATACAATGTCTAGGAAGTCTATGGATGTATGTATCACAGGTGTGATTGTGAAGTGGAAACAAATGGGACCATTTGTGCCACCTGAACACGCAAGACATCTGAAGAAAAACAATTATGATAAAAAAGTAGTACATTATATACCCAGTATTCAGATGTTTTTAAAAATTCCATTTATAGCAACACTGAACTGAAATGTCCATCTTTTTGCATGTCCTCATTAAATCACCAGTTGCATAAAATAAGCACGTATACAGACCCACACTGTACATATTCTACACTCTAGGGTGGTGATGGAGTGTACAATACCACACATGACAATTCCACAGGCTCCATCATGCGATGAGCTAGCGCAAGCACGTGACTGGGCTGAGACAGACAGAAAAACAGCGGCAAGATGGTGAGGAAGTGATCAACGTGGCACATATGGAGAGTAAAGCAAAGACACAACAGTGAAAAGGCCAGGCCAACCACCCTTGCACTCCAGTGCAAAACAGGGGGGGGTCCACCTGCTCAGCCACAGACACAAAACACGACCGCTCACGCCGAGTGGGGGTTTGGGAAGTGAAAAGCAGATACTGTTCAGTGGTCAGTGAACAGCACAATCCACTGGACACCAGTCTCCCATTGTAACAAAATGCCAGCCGTGATGGACCAGTCTTGATGAGCCTGTGGCGGTGGGTGGGAGCACACCGACACATTATTAATGCGTGCAAAAGCAAAAAGGAAGGAACCAGCCGCCAACTTACTGGTACTAGTTTCCAATACCATTTTGAGTGACACTATCCAAGTAGCGAGGTTGGGGGGGGGGGGGGGGGGGGGGGGGGGGGGGGGGGTTGGAAGGGAAAGACAGGAATAGGAGCAGATAAGAGGGGAGAGGTCAGAAAAAATCTGAGGTCAGATAATTTGCAAAGAGATTTTCTTTTGGAATACAGATAGAGCAAAAGGCTACCATCAAATGTTAACAGTTTGTCCGCAACCTGAAAACTCAATACACTGTTAGCATAAGAATCCTCTTCAAATAACAGGGAAATGTTTGTTGTACCTTCTGGTGACTGGGGTGATTCTAGTAGGTGCTGTTTTCCTTTGACCTCTTTCTCGGTTATCTCCCTTATTTTCATGTTAACCTGTATTAAAAGTAAAAATAAATAAATAAATAAATAAAAATCTCCAATGTAACCAAAATATTTCAAAAGCTAGTTTGAGTGAATTTCCCAAAATTTCCATGCTCATGTCTATCAATTGAAAATGGTCCTCAGAGCCTCTGCAAAAGATGCAGCTCTAAATCATGTACCCCATTTAGCCCATGGGCGATATAGCGACTTGTTCCATGAGCGATGCCAAACAGGGCTACATCATGACCATCGAGCACAAATCCTAATATTAGACAGCATATACTTTGCTTTCAAAGTTCGCTTCTCTGCTCCGTCAAAGCAGACAGTTCGCTCCCCCACTAAACCAGAAAACTCTCTTGGCGCGTTTATTTTACTTAAGGTGTTGATGTAAAGTTGAATTAAGTTACTACGATGAACTTTTAAATCACTGATATAAATTAATCTCTCCTCCATCTTGGTTTCAGAGCCTGCTTCGATGCTATATTTCTATTGGCCATACGTCAACGAGTCAAAAATGTCGTACTAATGTCAAAAATGAAATCTACAAAACTCGCAGAGGCTCATCGAGTCACTGGCCATTTTGATGAGTGCCACACATCAGGAAAACACACACCATAGAAAACAATGGGATTCAGAGTGCAGTGCTGTGCTTGCCGTGTTCAGTCTGGCGATGGAGGCGGACTACTTTCTTTAAATTCATTATATTGGTGTCATTTTATGCAATAAAGGGTTGAATTAAGCATTTATACAGGTATTTCAAGGTATTGAGATGTATATTGTTTATCGTGACAGTATTTTAAGGTGGCCTACAGCACATCAACGCTCACCTTGTTAATCCAGAAGACCATGGCATCTTCTAGGTCAAAAGGCAACTCCTTGGAGGCATTGAAGGTGGAAAACCGCTTCACACAGGCCACCACCTTCTCAATGCTGATCATCTCCACGGTGTACGCCATCATCAGCGCATCAATCATAGACATGTGAGCACTCTGCAGCGGAGAAGAAAAAGATTTCAGTGCACACTAACTGTCTAGCTTGATGATCACACAAATAAGTAAAACGTGGTCTTTAAAAAAACCTGAACAACATTATTCATTTAATGTGAAACTACAGATTTTATAACTAATTCAGGTCAATTCAATGATGTGGGGAAAAAACACTTAAAGCAAAAATTCTAAATGGTATAAAGTTACTCATCGACTATGTGATGACCTCTAATTATAAATAACAAGACCTTGAGGACACATTTAAAATGTGCAACAACTCTTAAAAATCCAGTCAGGACTATTGTAGTAAGGGTTACCATGGCAACAGTGAGTCAGTGACAGAAACACCAACATGGAACTTTAAGGAACCTTACACACTCATCTGAATTAATATAGCCCAACCCACCAAGCATACAATATGATTTTTAATTTTTATGAATCATGACAGACCTGATGAACAAGATGAGTAATATTCACCAATCATACCAGTAAGTCCAGTAAAGTGATACTGATTATGGACATCACTTGTATTATCATTTGACAGACAACACCAGCAGCCTTGAATTAACTTGCTGCCGGACCAACGAACAGAACATGAATACAATTTCCATGTGAAAAAACACTGGAATCAGTGACCCCCCCCCAATGATTAATCCAAAACAACGTGGCAAATAACAATTACCAAATTAAACCATTAATTAGCAGGAGGCAAAGTGCAAAAATGACCAGCGAACTCCCTCTGAAACATTGAATAGGGGTGACTAGAAATGTACCACAGATACATATAATCATTATTATATAGCATTAGAGCATGTTATTTGTATTTAATTTACTCAACACTTCCTAATGGAATAAGCAATACTATGTTTTATGCATAATTAAACTTATATTAATTAATTTTAATGCCCCAATTGCATTTGTATAGGAGCAAATATTAAATTTACTAAACTGCTAAATGTCCACAGTGACCATTTCACAGACAGGTTCACATTTGGGTCAGCGTGCTTTAAAGCCCCTACCAATTGTGACTGGGCTCAAGTCAGGACTATTTGCATCTCAAAAGGATCAACCAGCAGGAAGTAGTAGGATCAAGCGGAATCATTCACACTGTACTTTCAATTGTGATAAGCTGGAGGGAAACAACCCTAAAAGTTACATCAGGTGAAAAACTAGACTTGACCAGAGCAACGAACATCCGATTTTTTTATATTTATATATGTAATTTATGTAATTTATTTATTACATGGACTGAAAGGCAATAATTAATCAAATCATCATTGTAGCTAAGTAAGCAAAACTTGCGTGAGTGTATATTATCAGCCCAAGGCATGGCAAGCTATGCTGGAATTACAATGGTGACTTGTAACTATGGGACCAGCATGGAGATAAGATCTTCAACTTCAACAGGAAGAGACGGACACCATCGGCCACAAAACTTCCCTAAGATGAAACGCCTACTCTGTAGATTTTACAACGTGAACCATTCGGATAAACAGGAAAATACAAATATGCATTAGCATCTACCCAGTGCTATTTGCTTAAAACTCACCATTTTGATGGGCACACAGGTAAGGTCAGATTCAGTGATCTGCACGTCATCACTTTCCATCACGTAGATGCCTTTGCGTGAAAGTGCCTGGATGACAGACTTGTGGGAGTGGAGCGAGGCCACTTGGTCCCCCTTGAGGATGAGTCCGCAGACGCGGCAGTACAGCTCACAGGACAGCAGCAGCCGCAGCACAGGAGGCTTGATGTGCTCCTGCTCATACTGGTCAGTGTAGAAGGGGTCCCGCAGATCCTCTGGGATGTGGTCTAATGAGAGACAAAAATATGTTATTATTTTATTTTCAATCCCAAAGTCATCCTGCTTTACCTGTTTTTAAATTTTCCTTAAACATTCAATATGATGATATTAAATTGTACCTCACACAGCAAAGTGAGAATGATTCAAAGGATCAACCCTCTGAAACACTAAATGGCAGAAATCAGATGCAAAACATACAATAACAGTGTACCATATTTTGAAGTATCAATTTGTTTTATCCCACCCCTAGGACCCAGTGGCATTTGAACTTGTGTCTCTTTCTGAGTCCAATAATGGCCATTACCAAGCTGGTATCACACTAACCATCAAAATGTCTCCAAAGGCTTCACACATTTGACCAAAAAAAAAAAAAAAAAAAAAAAGACCACTGCCAAACAAGTTGGAGGATTTTTTTTTTTTATGCGTGTCTAGATATAATAAAGTATAATATAACAGAACTGGTTTCTGAAGGGTTCATTACCTTTAAAAATAAACACTGAATCAAACCCGAATAAATACTCCAGGCAGTTACACATATTAATACCACAACGCATATATCACTATTATAGCAGAATGCCACATTCTACATAGTACATGGCCTAGTCCCTACCCTTGCATTTAACAAGAGTCAAAGACTATAATGAGTAGGTATTTGAAGCTTCTTCTTGTCTAACCTCATCATCATCATAATAATAATACCAGAACACTCTGGAAGGAAAGGGCCCTCCATCTTCATGAAAACTGGAATAACTGGCACAACATATATCGGTTCCTGTGCCCCAATTTGCTACTTGCATATATATATATATCTTTCTTTTTTATTTTGTAATACCACAGAAGGAATGGGGGCAGTGTGGTGCTGTTACTGTTACTTATAAGCATCCATGCCACAAAACGTTTACTACGCCTTTTAACAACTAATATTTTCAACACCACATGGCTGACCGGTGAAAACCTCACACCAGTGGTTTGCAACTTTATGCCAAAGAGGAATCACTGAAAGGCAAATTCAAGCTAGAAGCAATTACATTTACAGCATTTATCAGAGGCAAGTGGGGTTTGAACCTGGGTCTTCTGGTTCATAGGCGAGTCTACCAGATGCAAATGCCTGGTCTCATCTTATCTTCGGGTGTGTTCAGTTGTTTTATCAAGGAAAAGGCGGGGCTTTTATGTAAATCCTTTCACCCAGTGCAATGCTGTTTCAGCATTTATATTATATTATTGTCAGATTTTCTCTTTTAGTTTACTCGAGCATGAATGGTCCAAAAAGGTAAAGACTGCGCCTTACACAAAACAGCGGCTGCTGCGGAGTGTTTTTTTTTTTTTTTTTTTTTTTTTTTAAATCTAAGTCCGTGCTACCTGAATTTATGATCGGTGGATAAAAACCCTCATTTATTCAATGGTACATGAAAGCATATCAGACGATCAGTATTTGTACATTGTGACTGACGTGAGCTACCCAGCGAGGTTTAACGCGCCTTAAATATATCTGTTGGCCAAAAGGAGGGGGATTTAAACCAAAATGGGAACAATGCAGCTGTGAATCTCACCAATGCCGTACGCCTTGGCAAACAACCACCGCAGGTTAGCGGCTATTTTCGCCCGGGCAGAGTCGTACATCTCCAGGGGCGCAACCTCCGCCACTTCACCCGCCGTCTCCATCTTTCTTCGGGTGCTGTCCTCGGCAGCACCCGGCTCCGCATCCATCCTGCGAACACGTTTCCGAAACAAACGCTCGTTTACGTCTGTGCTTCGCAGTCCAACGAATACAAATAAAGACAATAAAGGGTAACAGTCAATTCGCCTGAGGTCATTTAGCCTGCTAACTGGCTAGCTGTTGGCAAACAAATAAACTTGATTTCGCTGATTAAAAAAAACAAAAAAACTAGCGATGTTACACAGCTTGCTATATGTTAGCTAAATGGCTAACATATAAAGCCTGCATTTATAACTATAACTAGCTGGTCAGAAATTTCTATTGATGAACCTGTTTAAATGCCGAACCGTGAAATTCGCCTCTCGATGGAAATGATGGAATAAAAAAAAAAAAAGAAAAAGAAAAAAAGACGACGACAGACGCGTCTAAATAGTAGCCATCCACGGGATTGTTCTCCAGCCGCTAGCGGTAGCCTACAGGTAAAAATAACCAATGGGCGTGAATACGACACGCAAATCACTAACCGCGGCACACTGTTATTAAAAAGAACGAGTCGATCGCTCGGTGTTCACTTAAACATCCCGCGAAATGGCATTTCTGCGAGCGCCACACATTCAGGAATATGACCGGGGGCTCGGCATGGCCTAGCAAACCGGTTCCCTTGTTTTTAGCTGAAGACAAGTTGCTCGCCCGCACAGCTTCACAGACAATTTGGTAGCTATTGAGAATTTAATACATTTACAAAATATTCTCCTTTAAGAGAACCAGATGTCTTACGACTAGATACGAACTGCAGCAGGTACACAGTGAGACGCCAGTACTAGCGAAGTGCTGTAATGTGCAAATACGAACCTTCACAGCACAGCGGTGTCCGCAACGCACCTAACGCGGAGTCCAGACGAGCCGGTGGCGAACCGAGCACGGACAACGAACATGGGGACCGGCGGAGGACGCAGAAGACGCGAACGCGATGTTAGCAGCGGCGCTAGCTGGCGGGCTGGCGACCGACCGCCTGCTGCAGCCGCGGGAATAACAAACCAGGCAGCGCGCAGCAAGGTGCGCCACGGCCGCCACGCCGCCCGCCTCGCTTCAACGCTGATTTGCGGATTGTGCTGTCAGTATGTAAAAAAAAAAAAAAAAAAAAAAACCCACAAGGATAGACCGTCTCTGAAATCCAGCATGTCCCTGTAAATAAGTGAATACATTCGGCGTGGTTATTCTTACTGAAGCCCAACATTTTAAAAGTTACCTTTTAAAAATGTAAAAGCTTAATATTAAGCTCGGTGCCTATAATTACTTAAAAAATGACTACATAGGAACGCGTAATATATTCACGCCCAACATTACCATTTCTAAGCAATGAATTGTATTTTAAAATAGTGTCCTAGACTTGAGAAAGAAGTCTTACAGTCCCAACGTTGTGCAGAAACACATTTGTCAACAGTTTTTATTTTCTCCATGTGGCAGGAGAAAATGCCAGGTGTCATGTATGGTTTTGCTGAACGGTCCAGGTTCGTGCCGCGCCCCAGGCCCGCTGAGTGCGCATGCGCGCAAATGTCTGAAATGACGTCACGACGCTCCACGCGATTCAACTGTTTAGGATTGCCCTGCGGGCATTAAAACGGTGAACACAGGTAAGTTTCGTGTGTGGAGGGCCGAATGTGTCAAATATGTCACTATAAAAACAACATAATTATATATAATAATGAGAAGGAATGTTTTTCAGTCTAACCGTCAACGGAGCTCACTGAGGCACTGGTATAGAAAGCATGATTCAATGACCGACAGGTGTTTTTTTTTTTTTTTTATTCTCCTCCTCTCTTCTCGTGTAACCCCGCCTACTTTTCTGATCTTATCTACCTGACTGGTCCACATCCCCCCACCCCCCCAGTGCGATACTGTGTTGTGTTGCATGGTCAGAGTTTCCGGTAGTACTTGTTACTGTAGGGGCAGTGGTGACCTACCAGGTAAGGAAGCTGACTCGTTATTGGAAGGTTGCCGGTTCGAATCCTGAGCCGCCGAGGTGCTACTGAGGTCCCCTTGATTTGGTTGTGTCACCGTGTGCAGTGTTTCACAATGACAATCACTTTATTGACATGGTATGTTGCAACAGCAATAAAGGGTTCTCGTCAACCAATCACTAGCAAATTAATGACAGGAAAAATCACATTTGAGGCAAACTCCAAACTTTATTTATTATGATTTTTTTATTCCCTGGAGCACTCAATGTTGTCAAAGTTACAAGGCTTTTCACATTTGAATGGGTGAAGAAAGGACAGTGTGACAACATAAGTGAGAAAGTGAAAAGCTGAATATAGAACCTTTGTCATCCTCCACAATGGTTAAACAGTTGTGACTGAATACACAAACAATTTTGTACAATTTTATATATCTTTAAAACACTTTAATGTGGTAAAAATAAAGTAAACCATTGAAGGACTAAACCTCAGGGTCCTACATTCAGGATGAGAACAGATTGAGTGTTCCAGTGTTCACTGGCTCCTACAAAAGACAAAGACAGATGCTGTGGTGTTCACCATAACTTGCTTGAAATTTATCTAGAATTTATCATGGCGAGAACATGGCAAAGGCTAATAAATGTAAACATGTATAGCCAAACAGACAGTGATTCAATATTGACAAGGTTTCACAGTAGCTTGAAGGCATATATTCTGTATAGTGAGATATAGTGCATAGGTCTCCAGAACTGAGAATTCAGCTAGGAGAAGCAGATTGGAAATGTGATTTATTCATCTCCTATATCATTAGTTTTAGAAAGAAACAGAGTCAGAGAAAAAAAAACAAAACAACAAAAGCACCACTGCAACTCTTTTTGACCGTACTCTCCTATCACAGCTGCAATCCAAGCCAAAAGCACAAACTTTTTCTCACCACAATCTCTTCAGTGTAATACTGATCTAGCTTTATAGTTTGATAACTATTAAAGTATGAATTGAATATCCTTTGCAAGTATGCCACGTTGTAAGACGCCCTGGATAAGGGCGTCTGCCAAATGCCGTAAATGTAAATGCCTAATAAACCTATGGAGAGGTGTAAAGGCTGTTCCATTGTTCAGCTGCCCTTGAGATGTTTTTATGCTGCTAATGAATAATCCTTTGGAAACTTTTGAGGATCCATGAAGAAATCTAGGCAACACTGGTAAAGAAACATCAGCTTCATCTTAACACAGACTCCCAATAAACCAGTCTCTGGGCATCTAACAATCCAAATCCACCTGGAGCAACCTGTCCGAAAAGAATGGGCCCAAACCAAGTTCTAATAGAATTGTTACTGCAGCAAAAAGTGGTTCTCCCAAGTATTGTGTATAGTGTGTTAAATATCAAATATAATTAAAAACCCAATAAAGTATTAATAAGCATCAGCTGGTTCGGAAACAACAACACCGTTTTGACTAAAGTTCCATCGTTTTATCAATAAATTATAATATTATTATTATACAGTTTCTGAAGCGACAAAGCTATGCAGGTCAAATGGAACAGCATTCCATTTGTAGCATTACCTGATCCAATGGATTTTCTATAATGCAAATAGATAGCAAAATGATTTGCCACAAATACTGCATATAGTCAAATAAATCAAACAGGTGTTAAAAAGGAAAGGCGTGTTTGTGTTTTTCTTTATTATAACTGTATGGTATGACCAGTGCATGGAGAAGTACAAAAAAAAAAAAAAAAAAAAAACATAATTGAAGTATTTCTCAAAGTATCATATTTGGACCCAATCAATTCTGTGCATTTATTTAAGATGCTATTGTAGCAATTAAATTTGGGGGAAATATACCCCAGTTTCTGGGGTACAAAGGTGTCAAATACATGACACCCAGAAACTGTTCAAATGTCAAATTTTCTGATGTCTGCTCACTCAACAGCATAGAAGCACAGAACAATATTTGTGTATTTATGAGAGAAGCTAGAACATGGAAGGTGTGAACCCAAAATGTGCTTCAACAAAATATTAGTTTTACGGTGTGCATACTTATGCAACCAGCTTACTGTTTTCTTATATTTTTTGTAAATTGTTTTTTTAATCAAATTGTAGAGTTTACACTAGTGTTTTTGGTTTAATGTGAATTTGAGTACAGGAGCAAGCAGATCGAACAGCATTGTAAGTAAGAAGCAGAAATTCTTGACGCCCCCCTTCACTGTCATGTTCCAGTGTACACTTTTTATACACACTATACCTGAAGCCTAGCGGTCGAGGACCTGAGCTTTGGAAGCTCTGATCTTAGAAAAACAATGGTTCCAGTGTAGTAACAGCTGGAATGTTGAATTTGTGGTGGTAGTGGCCTAGTGGGTAAGACCCTCGTCTATGAACCAGACGACGCAGGTTCAAATCCCATGTACTACCATTGTGTCCCTGAGCAAGATACTTAACTAAGTTGCTTCAGGGGAGGTCTGTCCCTCTAACTGCTGATTGTAAGTCACTTTGGACAAGGGCGTCTGATAAATGCTATACATGTAAATGTAAAGAATTGAGACAACTCCTTAAATATCACTCAATGCCAGTTAAACGAGGACACGCTTCCTTAATGTTTAATAATCTTACTTAATAGTTTCTTTAAAAAAACAGCACTGCATTGAATAATACACACTTAGCTTGGCAAAATGCAAACTACTCCTAAAATGATAAATAATGCCAAAAATCTTTATATTATTTAATTGCACACTTTCTTATTATCCCCCATATGACACACATGCCCCAGAACCATGCCGAAGACTGTAAACTCTATTTTTTTTAACTGTGTAATTAAATCCCCAGGAAAGTCAATTTAACCATTCATTAGGGTAAAAAGTTAATATTATGCATATATTTAATGTGAGAGGGATAGCTGAAAAGTACCAACGTGATAAAGGCTGCTTGAAGTATAATATTTCTAATTCCTAATGGGAAGGGGACCCAAGTCACTAAAGAAATTATGCTAAACATAAGGTAAAAGAGCACACAGTCTGCTTTCTTGGGTGAGATAAGCCATTATTACCACTTAAAAGCAGGCAATTAGGGTCATCAAATCAACAAGTATGTAACATTCAGTTGTATAACCTGTATAAATGGGGGTTCAAATTTCAGTCACTTTAGCGCACATTCCCTTTAATTAATAATAAAAAAAAAAAAAATACAAAAGACACCCACTTTTTTCAAAACAACTGATATAAAGTGGGATTCTGGAAGTGAGGTAACGGACTGGCTGCAGACTGACTCCTGGGTAAGGGTGAGTAGAATAAAATCATGATGCTATATTGCTTCATCACATGAACAACACAAATCACTGTGTGTGAACAAACCTTTTGCCCTTAAAGAAATCATTTGGCCTGTCCTGCCATGTCTTAAGCCACTTAGGGAAATCCACATGATTTTACTTAAGAACTAAACAAGCTATGAGGCAATTCTGTAAGGATTTATTTATTTGGGCATTTATTTAGCATAATGCCTTAAAGAGTACACATGGTTTCATTATTTGTGAACATTAGCTTGTAACAGCTACGTTTTTTTTTTTTTTTGGCTGAAGTACTCATCTCAAGGAAAAGCAGACACTTATGCCACAATCTACAGTACAGGGCAGCATTGGTGACTTATCTGCCTTGAACTTACTTTAGAGTCCTGCCAAGCAACAAGCATGATCAGATTTTTTATGACGACGTCTAATGAGACTTCCCATAAAAATACAAAATTGCAAGGTTTGGACATAAACATCGCTGTTGGAGAAATCATATGAAATATGTGCATAAAAGTTAAAATATTTTACATGTTAAAAAGTGCAGATTCTCTGTATTACTGTTGTTACATTCATCATCAGCTGTAACTAATGGTACCGGTCTCACACATACACTCCCGTACCCACACAATTCCCTTGTAAGAAGAGACAGAGCTGTGCTCTGATGGAGTTCTAAGGTTTCACCGTCCCTACGTACGGTTTAGTGTCTGGAAGATTCTGGAAATTTGGAGCATCACAGGCCCTGTCTCGGGATCGTTCATCCACTGAGTGCTGTTCAAAGGGTTCTCAAGCATGTCTTCAAAAGCTGTAAAGAAAAAAACAAACATTTAGCCTACTTACCATTACCAGTCACCTGAATCTAAAACACATGATTTATCTTTTCGGAAAATATGATCCATCCTACAGTAATATGTTTGTGCTCACTCAAATGACTAATAAAACTTAGTGACATTCAGATAGCAATTTAATGTTAATAGCTAGTTAACATGTTATAAAGTATACATAAGTAGCATTAAAAAAAACTATTATATACAGAGGTATGACGTTAAATGTTCCTCTACCCAGGAGAGTTTTCGGGTTTGTCAGGCCAAGCTGCACAACAGGGTTCTCTAGTATAGCCTGAAACAGAGGACTGTTGGTGTCAATTCCCTTGTCCAGGTCTTCAGGGGAAGGTTTCCTGTCCCCAAGCAACCATTCACACTGCAGGAAATATCAGTAGCCAGTAATTAATTAGGCTATACTTTGAGAAATGAGAGAAGAAATCAAGAATCAAGAAATCAAGCAGTATTTTGGATATTTCATTCACTTATATAACCTTTACTTGGATTCAATATGTTCAATTGCTTTTTCTGACATTTCCATATTCTTCTCCTTTAGTTTACAACCAACTTACCGCAGCATCCTGCTGGTTATTATTGACCCGAAGAGCATCGATTACCTCCTTCTCATCAAATCCCATCTCCATCAGTGCAATGACAGCCTGAAGAGAAAAAGAAAATATGCCAACTAGTAGAAAAGAATCACAGTATAAAAATCACAGCTTTTTATAATTAATTTGTAGGGGCCAATAAATTTGTCTAAAACAGTACCTCTAAAGTGTGACAAGGAAAATAATTCTTATTTTCGTCCCATTTGAATATTGTAATTAATGTATATAGTTGCTGATTAAAATGCATCCAGTAGTCAGCATGAACTACTGGTGATCTAGAGACAACTGTATACATCTAACATGTATATAATATTACAAACCATACATTTTAATTATGATTGGTGATCTAGAGAATGCGGCATTCAAACACCTTCCACATGCTAAATCATATAGATGGTCTGGTCTCATCCAGAAAAAAGAAAGATGCACAACTTGCAAAGAAAGTGAGTGAGTGGAAACCTTGAGTTAAATTCCTGAACTATTCCATTCTCCCTGAACCATTCTTTTAAAACTAGGTCCTGACTTAATATATTGAAATGTGTCTTCATGCAATTATAAATATATATAATAAATATATTTTAAATATAAATCCATTGGTGGAAAAGCTTGGTCATTCAGTACACTGAACCCAAAACCAGACCAACAGAAGCAATTTGCACATTCAGTTTCAAATAGTGACTTTTTTTTGGCACGGCAGTTTATTTATGTTTATGCATCATGCCAAGTAACATAGGGGGCCTTGTTCTTGCTTATGGTGCCTTACCGCTGAAAGCTAAATTAGTTGACCCCTTCCCTGTTGTCCGGGAAGTGTCTAAAGACACATGCCTCCATAAATTAAGATCTCAGATCATTTCTACACGCCAACTCACCTACATGGAGTTGTAACATAATTCTTCTTTACATCGTGGGTAAAAAACTTCCAAAAACTGCTTGGGTACTGAGCCGTACTACAATGTGCTTTGCAACGATCCGTGATCATAGTAATAAAACCGGACCATACGGTCTACACAACACACACACACCCGTGAATCAGGCCTGAATTCCCGTTTCCGGCGAATCCTTTTGAAGATCTCCGTGAGCTCGTCCTGCTTGGCCTCGTCAGTGCTGGACTGGGAAGATGTCCGTAAGAGTGCATGACGGGCGGCAGTGGAAACGGCACTGGTAGCGGCGGCAGAAGCTTCAGCTTCCTGAGTGTCCTGACCGATCAGTGGGATGTCGGCTGTGGGGTCGTCTACGTGCTCGATCAGCCAGTCCATGGCCTGAGTTACCGACATACTACAGAGAAACACACAACAGGTAAACTTAACATCATTGCATATTTATGCATAAGTGTACTGTGTTCTCTGTAGTAAGAACTGTAACCCTGCAAATGTTAATAATATTTATACACTGTAAACTGCATGCCTTTTCTGAAGGTTAATGTTATTACATACTAGACAAAAGGTAAAATAATGTTTTTGATCGCACGGTCCTTATAATAGACTCTATACAGTCCATCATACTCACAAGTAAATTATATTTATTCTGTATTCTAGAGTAATTTTTAGATAAATCTTTTGATTTGTGATTTTTTCACTATACTGTTCCAGATGTCTAACTCTGACTTACTGGTTAAGGCGCAGCGCTTTTATGGCTCGGCTCTCAGGGAAACCCATCTCAGTTAGCTGCTGCAGTGCTGCCTCATCAACCCTTTCCTCTTCGTCTTCATCCAACATAGCTGCCACAGAGCCAAGAAACAGGCTGTCATGCACTGTTAAGTCATCGTAACAAACTGCATAACAG
This sequence comes from Denticeps clupeoides, assembly GCF_900700375.1. Lineage (NCBI taxonomy): Eukaryota > Metazoa > Chordata > Actinopteri > Clupeiformes > Denticipitidae > Denticeps > Denticeps clupeoides. Next base: position 3,876,334 of record NC_041717.1, read on the forward strand.
TCAATTTAACATCACATTCTGCGCAAAAGTCTTTGTCGTCCAAACACTATGAAAACGGTCAAGATAAACGTAAAAGCAAACATACACTGATCTTATAAGATGATTTCAAGATGATATTTGGTGCCTAAGAACCATACAGAATAGCCTACACTGCAATATTACCATTGGCTTTTTTGAAAAGTTCCACTGCATCGGGGTTCAAAGCAAGGAGTTTCTGGGCCACTTCAATGAGCGAAACGAGGATCTTTCTTAACTCAGTCTGAAACTGCTTAAAACACAACAAGAAACAAGTAGAACAGAGATCAGTGAAAATGAAATAATGCAGGGTGAAGCCGGCCTGTAGATGTACTCACATCCCTAATGTTGTGCTGAGTAACTGTACGGTCAGTGTGTCTAGTGGACAAACTGGCTGTTGCTTTCAGAATGGCTTCTTTATCCGGGGCCTTGCTCTCCTGCTTCTTCTGGTGGTGAAAGGGTTCACAGTTAAGAGGTATGAGTTCTTCTACTTTCAGACTGGGCTGAGCAGTTGTAATACAACTCTACCTTTTCATCTGCTGCTATGTCAGACATCTTCGGCGGAGTTGGCGGTGGTCTCTTCTTTATCAGCAACAGCACATCTGCAAGCACAACAAAGGAATATGAAAAGATATCTAACACTTAAAGCACTTGCATACTTATTATGTTTCCTTTAGAATTAAATGTTTATGAGATACCTTTATCTTTCAGGTTTTCATCCGCCACAGTTTTCACTTCTGTAAGAATCCTCTCTGATGCAGCATGGATGAGTTTATGGTGTGTAAGTGTTTTAGGATCTTCCAGACTCCCGTGTACATACTGTGGGGGAAAAAACACACACACAAAACGGATTATGACATCCAATAAAAGTAGAGCTGTGCAACATGTCTTAAATGTTCCATGATATGAAAATGTAACATTTATGTAACATTAATACGAGTTCCCCATGTCTGTCCATGGTCCTGCAGTGGCTAGGAATGGTGATATGTATAAAGAGTGCCTTGGTCATTTTGCTTCACTGTTCAGACGGTCGGATCTGGAATTTGACCCCTTATGTAGTCACAAATGGAAGAATGCCGACACCAAACGTTGCCAAAAGTTGTGGTTGGTGAATGGACGTAATGCCCCCTCAACTTCTATAGTCCGCTCTCCTCCTCGTCAGCATTTAAAGCTACAGATAATCAAAGTGGCTGTAATTCTGCACCAAGGCTGAATTTCGGAAAGATATTTACGGTATTAGGGGACCAATAACACCGATATAGAAGCAAAAAAACAAAAAACGTTCATGTCAGGCGACCTTTAAAGCTCCTTCAAAATTACATTTCACTCACTCACCATCCATAACTGCATAATCATAATGATATTTGTGGCTGCTGGAAGCCCCTTCCGGGGCATTGGGAGCAGGGTGGGCCACCAGCCCACTGCAGGGTGCTTACACACCATTCGCTCACACCTGTTGCCAATGTAGAAGCAACAGTTACTCCTAGTTGCACGGCGGGAGGAAACTGGAAACCCCAGAGAACACCCGCATCCGTACGGGGAGAGCATGCAATTTACATACACACATTCAAACTCACGTCCCTGGCCGTGGGAGGCCACCATGTGGGCAATTAAATTATAGATGTGTTTCACTGTAACGCGACCATGCACACTGCTTGCGCCACCCAAAATAACTTCCCGGTACCTGGGAAGCGCAGTGGTGACGAGGACGACGACGGGGGGAAATATAAGCGATGGACAAACGTGTCCATACAAGGGCAGGGGTGCTTTTTCAAATTTCACACTTCCCAGACCCGTCGGTGGGACGCCGTTCAGCCACCCAGACCCCAGTGTCTGGTATCTGACCGGGAGCTAAAAATACCACCGCGCACCAAGCTGCTAAAAATACTTCATAAAATGGCATTTTCGACAGGGCCAGAAATGCTTGCGGGTTAGTGCTACAGGCAGCAGCTAACAGCGCAGCGACTGCTCGGTCAACTCTGGCAAGGGTAAATATAATGCACTTACGTGTTTCAAACATTTCTCTTTCAGCTTCTCAATGGTGGTGTCTTCTGTGACCTCCTCCAGCCACTCCGTGCCATCCATGGTACAGACGTGGATCTTCAGCACTTTGCCAGCGAATATCTTTTCCTCCTGCACAAACATAGCTGCTTCCGAGCTGGATATGCTAGCCAGGATAAGTGGCTGCCTGTGTCAATGTTCGCTAGCTAGCTAGCCGTGATGGTCATTTAGCTAGCGACTCGTTCAGCAAAGTGGGCAACACAACGGGAGCATGCCGCGTTTATTCTTGGAACATTTTGGAGCGCGTCAACCCGGCATAGCGTAAACACCCCGGCTATTACGCCTCTTCGCAAGGCGCCTGCTGCAGTGGGAGTCGGTGCGGTGTCGTTCCTTGGCGAACAATTCATTTCCACGAACGAGCTGAGTCGGTTCTTTGTCGGCGAGCTTAATATCTACCCTCATTAATTAATGTTCTGTCAAATAAAACACCGTTTGTTTTGTTGGGCAAAGCCAATTTTGTTTGTTGTGACGAATCATATTCTTCATATATCACCGAATCCTCGGCGTGGTTATAGTGAAGTGGGATCCGGATCACTCGGAATGAGCCAGAATGCCCAGGGCTTTCTGGAAAGGAAGCGGAAGTCAATTTGTGGAGGAAGATTTCTTACGGTTGCCCTCGCTGCGTTTTTAGCGTCGCATTCATTATGTTCAGTGACAGACGCCGTTTGTTTGCTTGTTCGACAAGAATGGTTATAAATTGTACTGAAAAAAAAAAAAACCCTGTTATGTTTGCTCCTCTTCCGATTGACTATTTCCTTTTTTTTGGACTTCATGGACTTTGTGTTAAGAGAAATATACATGTGATGGAAAATGTTTTTACCTGGCAACATTTGTATAGAAGTGAGCCTAAATTTAACCGTAAATATGAGAAAAAACGAATAAAATTAAATAAAACAGCACAACAAAATACTACCTACCTGAATAATGTGTATTTAATACAGTAACAAAACAGAACAAAGCGTACATGGCTTGTAAACATGACAGCATCACAGCTGGAGTCACATATATACAGAATGAATCATTATTCTTTGCTCTCGATATTTTGAGCAAAAACTGTCTGGTTGTTTTCGGGCAGACCTCATCTGGCCTGATCTGGTCTACATGAAGTTACGCCAAGACATACACGAAGTATTCCAGGTACAGAGTGTTTATTCTTCCAATTCCGATTCACCCGTTTGGCAATTTCTTTAAGCCTCTGTCCTGCAGTTAAGCAACACACACAGACACACACACCCAACCTACAACATCATGACTCACATCATATCCTACTATATACATACAAGGAAGAAGCACTGACAAAATCTTAAAGGTAAAATACTAATTCTCGAAATATATAAATATGCAAACATTTAGCTGTTAGTTAGTATATAGTATATACATTTCTTTTCATGAACCTCTACATACGCCTCAGGTTGGTGCCCGTCTTCTCGAACCGTCCACGCAGCACACAGACAACGTTCATTAAGAAATTGGTCTCCTCATTTTTTTATGAGGTCCGCGACACGCACTGGATGCGTGGGGTGAGAAATGTGGCGTTTCTGTGGAAATGGTCTCAGGGAGCCCACTCTACGACTCTGTTTCTACGTTCGCACCCACCCATTACCCCGCCTGCGTCTGTTTTCCATGTTCTGGGAATTCCGTCGCGGAACGGGACGGGGCTGGAAATGTTGCTGTCTGGGACGCGCCATGTGCGTAACGAAATAAAGTAGCGCAGTAAACCGGATTAATGGACGCCATTCGGCCGCGCGTCTGAAGAAGGGACCGGGCCGAAGCGATAAAACTGGTAAGATGTGAACTCCGGTTATTTATTTGCCGTTTGTAGTCGTGGGACGCTAATGCTAACTGCTTAGCCTCAGCCCGTTAACCAGCTAACGTTACGTCAGTTCTAACCTATTGATTAAAGTCCATTTTCCCTTTCACTTCACCGATAATTTGGGGGAATGTCGCTAGATTATGTTTACTTATATACATATATATATTTTTATAAAATTAGAACCAACCACTCGTGGCCGAAGGAAACCAGACTGATGTGATTTGATGGTGCGCGGCGTTATTATCTCTGTTTAGTGGAGTTGGGAGAACCTGCTGGCTTCAACCTGCTAGACCAGATTTTCAAAACCTCTCATTCTTTTACTCATTCATGTTAAAAAATCACACAATTCTGGACGTTACCTTGAAAAATTTCAAGGAAAATATGAAGGTTATAATTAAGGTCTAAGTAACATATAATTTTGGTGTTTTATTTATTACATGACAAAATTAATTTCTTACTACGTTATTATGTAGAATAACATTTTATGGAGAAATTTTTCATAATTCACAATGTAAAACCTTCACGTTTTGAACACATTCTGCATTGTGATTTACATAAAGAACGATAGTACATATCGGCTCTAATAATTAGAGGAATCCCGAGCTCATTTTGCAGAAAACTCCTAATGTGTAATTCACCTTCTGTTGAAGCCTCTGAACATGCAAACTCGTCGCGACTGCAGTTCATTGCTGTTAATGACATGAAGAACGCAGCCATCAGCTCCACACTTGATTAGGTGACGGTCTGAAAGCTACAGAAGTAGAACTCTGTGCGTCTGTGTCTTTTCAAACTGAAGTCTACATAAAAAATGTTCTCAGCTTGACCGCAGCCAAACATGTCAGTAAACTTTATTTATAAAATCAGTGTAAAGAAAACAACCACAACATGAATAGGGTAATAATATTGCAAATAAGATTTTGCACAGATATTCAGATATAAGATATTGCACAGATTATTTTGTCGGTGAGTTTCTGTGGGAGTCAAGAATTGTGGGGGGAAAGAAATCAGTGTTACCGACTCTTCCAGTATAGGGCATTAATGTGGTTGGCAATTCAATTTAAGAAATGTACTCTCAATTATCTAATGCATCTGAGGTAATTTACAGTAAAACTCGTTCATGGCTGTAAATAAGATGCTTTATTCATATTTAATGAAAGAAGGGGGTATAGTGTTCATTAAACTCCCCACTGTGTTTCCTGTTCTCCCATCCCACGCACTTTTTCACTCTGAGACACACACACACACACACACACAAAAGCACACAGTGGCCCTGCAGCTGTGGGAGAAGAAATATGAAGACTTCCCAGAGACCTAGTTTTCTAACAGGAGACACAAACAGGAATTAGTGTTTTTATTTTGTGCTGGGCAGTAATCTCATGTCTGCAGATTCCCCAGGCCAACAAAACATGGTGGGCTACATATGGTAAAACATATTTAACCTGAGTCACATGATCTTTACTTTACTCTTACTGCTCTAATATGAGCGCGCTGTGGTCAGTTTTAGTGCACACGCTACCCTTAGTGTTTCTCTCAAAACGCAAATATTGTAGATTATAATATACATAATGAAGAATGTAAACATTTAAATAGCCCCATGGACGCGTTCATTTCATTACATTTATACGCTTACTTATTTCAAACTAAGTATTTTGCATGAGTGAAACTGCTGGGGGGGAATCACTCAGTTAATCTTCAATCTCATCTACTGACCAGTTTATTTAATTATTCCTTTTTATATTCAACAGAGTGTATGAATTTTTGCAGAACACAGACATTATTATCAGAATGGAAGTATATCAGTTGCTCACATCTAGATCAAACTCTTTTACCTTGTGTGTATGTGGGTGTGAATATGCAGGAATAAAGATGCCTCTCCTTATCACTCGCAAATTTAGTTACATGAAGCACGATGATATCCAGGAGGCCGTAAAGTTTTAACGGGTATTCTAGATTGCAAACATGATCAGAACATGTCTCCCGACATGAGAAATATTGTAAAAATGAAACCGGATATTCCAATTTCCAGAAGTGAAACATCCTCTGTAGCCTGTGTGACAACTGCACACAGTTGAAGTTGTTGTGGCTATTAATTTAGCTTACTACTGTAATATCACTGTAGTTAATTGAAGGCACTTACTATTAATTGATATTGAAAGATGTAGTTCATGTGTGACTACATATTAAAACTGAAATTAAAAGCTCTTGGTGAGTTATGCTTACTGGAATGGGATGCTGTGCAAACATTGTTCTTCACATAGAAAGTGAAAGGAAAAGATAAATAAATACCTTTTGACCCCATGTTATTTTATTTTTTTTAAGAGACTTTTTTTTTTCTTTTTTCTGGTAACCATGTCTCTGTGGTCTGAATATGAAGTGGCATAAATTGTGATTTATTTGGTGTTATGGCTTGCTCCCCTGTTCTAGCGCAGGTTCATTTCTCCACAATGTTATTCAAAATAGAATAAGGTGTGCCCAAGTCCTATTTATTCACATTCCAGCTGTGAAACGTTCCGGTCTTTCAAGTTATTCTTTTTTTGTTCATCTTTTATTGCTTCAGTCTTCATATAATGCTTGGGGGCAGATAACATCGGCTTTATTCCTGATCCAGATGACTGAAAATCTATTGAAAAACCTCAGGAAGACTTAAACAGAACAATTAAAGCTTGTGCAGCAGAAATGAAATGATTCACAAGGTGAATTTATGAGTTTTAAAAAATCCAAATGTAATACAATTTGTCAATGCTTGTCATTTAAAAACAAGTAAGCATCGTGGTATTGCAGCCATAAATAAATACTTGTCTCATTTATATTTGAAATGTACACAGTAGCCATTCCAGACTTAACTGTGTTTGTGCGTGTTTATTGCAAATCTCCCCTTTACTTCTCAGTCCCTTCAGTAATTCACAATGCAGCAATAAGTGCAAATCCATCCAGCCCTGAATTCAGGCAAAATCAGGCATTCCCCCAGAATGCCAGCGAAGTCCTGGAGGGACTAACCCCCAGCAGTATTTTCACGAGACAGCTTTAAAATGAACAAGTGGTTCAATCATTCAGTCTTTTGTGTTCAGCCTGCTTGATGTGAGCTCAGGCCTCTCCTCTGTGTTTGTTCTCTCTTTGTCCGGCTCCTCTGTAGTGAACTCTGCCTGCGCGCTGACTAAGACTCTGGATTATCTCTCCCTGGGACATGCTACTGCGTTGCATTGCCCTTTTTGACTTTGTGTGATCAGTTATTGGAGAGTACAGGTGCATGCGCCTGTCCTCTTATTTAAGAAGGATTTCAAGTTGCACTAAAGAATAATTTTCAGTATCTTGGCAGCCTAAGTGAGCGTAATCGTAATGGATTAGATTCTCGTGACAGGCCTGCACCACGCCCGGTCATTTTCTCACAACCTCTTATTTCTCCTCCAGTCTCTGGCAAGATCTGGATTTGTGGCTCTTGGTTTGCTCCCAAAATGTACATTTGGCTGAGCTGGGTCATGCTTGTGACCTTGCAAGTCAGAAAAGGTCTCTGTCTTGAAGGTAAGAACATGTCATTCTTCTGCAAAAGAAATGTAGGCAAGCCTAATATTTGCTGTGTATTTTGAAGTAAAAGTTGATTTATATGCTGTTATTTCAGAACAGGCTGCAAATACTAGGATGCCAGCATATGAATTATATATCAGAGTTACAGTAAACGTCTCACTGGTTTTATTGTGAAGCTCCATGATGGGGAAGGCGACCATCTGGTCACCAAACCTCACTCCTAAATGGCTATGATTGCTAAATTATTCAGCACTTTTCTGTTAAACGGCACTATAATGTGGAGGTCATTTATGTGCAAGTTCTTGTGTCTTCAATATTCTGTGCATTAGATGTCTGTTTTGTCATTTGACTCTTAACAATGTCCATATATTTTCAGACTTCCCCCTGTCACAGGCTATAAAGCTGGAGAAAGATCTAGATTCACATACGCTGTATATTAAATGGAGATGTGCCCATCCTGGTCTCTATGATGTAGAGATCTACAGAACTGAGTTTATGGAGTCTGTGTTTAATGTAAGGAGCTTCAACTTTATTTAATTTCAGATGCATTGTTTATCCATTTTTTTAAGATGGTATTTCATAGTACATTGAGAGTGCATACAAATGTAAAATTCAATAGTTCACCCATATGAATACTTGAATTAAAGCTCTAATAATCTGCACACTTGGATGGATGTGGTCTCAGAAATGAAGCTGAAAAATGTTTTTTCACCTGATGAAACAGAAAATTAAGACAACATATAAATACAAATCAGATAAAAAACATTATGCTGTCTGCAGGAGACAGTGGAGGCACGATGGGACAAAAATAATGGCCTCTGCCAGTGGACCTGGACTTCTCAGTTCCCGTTGGAATGCACGTCCCACTCTGTCCGAATCCGTTCACGAGACCCTCTTCATGTCGGGGAATGGAGTCCGTCTAGTATCACAGAAGGTTGGCAGGATGAACGATTTTTCTTTTGAAAGATATCTACTGTATGCAGGCTGCATGTCCACTTTTAACTCTCCATGTTCCTACTGCTTTTTCCAGATTTATATACAGGCCTTAAGCTTACATTGTTACATTTTTGAATAAATAACATTTAATCAAGTTATGAAGTTCCTTGTAAATCATTGTATTATTCTCCCTTTTTCCAGGAAAAGATATTCCAAACAACTCCAAAATTCAGGTGTATCCACAGGACAAAGTTGTTCTGGTTGGGAGCAGCACATCCTTTTGCTGCATTGTGGGTGAAGGTGATGACTTTGTGAAGATGATGTATGAAAATCGCAATGAGAGAGAATTGAGGCTGAGCAGGAGATCTTATGCCATCACCCGGACCAATCAGTCAGCCTCTAGACCCTCTGGAAATAATGTTGTATGTTCCTCAAGGGAAGCCATGTATGGTGCAACCATATTTGTTGGATGTAAGTAAGAGTGTAAAAATGGATGGGAGAATTTTTGGTTAATTGCTGCATCTAATCACAGAATTATGCCTAGTTTTGAAGAATATAATCAATGTTGTTTTGAGCATGAATTCAATAATCAACGTGTAAAACATAATTATCAATAAACACGAGAACATCATAATGTGATTTTGTTTCTCCATCTAGGCTTGCAATTTAACAATAAAAAAAAACATACCAATTCCTTTTCTTGTAACACACACCAGCTATAAGGTTCCCTGACATAATATTGTATCTGAAGTCCCTTTCTGAAATTTCTGTAACAGTTACTGTAAGAGAAGTAAACAGGATTCACTTTTCAGGTTAATCAATGTATTTGTTACCCACGTTGTAATTTATGAATTTCTTGAATGTCCATTTAGATCCTCCTGGTGATTATGATTTGACATGTGACACACGAGATCTGGAATCAGCAGAGTGCCAGTGGAAAGTTGGTCGAGATACACGCCTTTATGGCAGAAGGAAGACTCGCTACACCCTGAATGGACGGTACTTACTGCCCTTACAGCTACACATAGGATAACATTTTCAGCAGTCTTACTTGATATTATCCCTACTGTCATTTTGAGGAGTGTGATAGAACGGCAGTTTGTATTATTTTTGTCAATGTTTAGATTAATTATTTAGCCATATTCCGATGAATTCCTATCCCATCCAGAAACGTTTCATCTTCAAGAAAACAAATCCAGACTATCCAGGTGGGGAAGTGGGAGTCTTCTTGGATCCTTGTTGCTGAAAATCCTCTTGGTAATGTGGAACTCAGAGATTCAGCTCAGCTGACTGACAGAGGTGGGACCCAAATTCCTGAAAAATAAAGATTTGAGTATAAGTATATTACATTATATTATATATGTATCCCATTATATATGCAGTCCATCCGGTGGCTCCTGGGGATTTAAAAGCAGGAAATGTGAATGCTTGGAATGTCACCTTAGAATGGACCTGGCCTTTCCCGACGTATAAGGATCTACCCTTGATCTGTCAGGTTCAAATAACAGCAAATGCTCACTCAGACATGGTGAGACAATGTACAGATTCATCTTCATTATAGACATATTCTACCTATTAATCTTGTTATAACCACGTATTTTCAGAGGAACTTCTCTAGACCTGGTCTGTCACAGGTTTCTCTGCTGGATTTGCAACCTTATGAAACATACAGGGTGATTGTACGTTGTGGCTCCCAAAACAACTTTTGGAAGTGGGGGGACTGGAGCCCACAGATCAGCTTTCAAACCAAGATGGACCGTGAGTAAGATTGGACTGAATATTGCTGAAATGACCACTGGGAGGCACTGACAGATGAGCCCTGTTATTTTTTTTTTTTATTGTTTTACTGACAGGTCCTGAGGTCCCAGATATATGGATCTGGATGAAGAGTGCCAATGCAGGATTCGTGTTGTGGAAAGTAATAACATTAAAAATATATGTGTGTACTGTTGGCATTATGTTTTGGAATTTGTTATAGGTCTTATTAGACCTATATCAGTTTTAATCATTCCTGGTTAAAAAAAAAAAATCCAAACTTCTGAAAACAATGTTAATTGTTGATTATAGCAATACAGATATACAAATATGTGATGTGTGAAACTATAGAAGCGGTTTGCTTAATCATTTGTTTTTCCTACAGCCCCTGTCTAGAAGTGAGAGTCATGGTGTCATCACTGGGTATGAGGTGACACAGGAGCGGGCACCAGAAGATGGACAGTGGACATACGTCTATCCCATGAGTCAGCGCAATGCCACTCTGATTCTTCAAGACAACAGCAGCCAATCTGTTGTGTATGTCCGAGCCAAGAACTCAGAGTTCCACTCCAATTATTCCCGCCTTGCTGTTCCAAAGTACTGGCCAGGTAAGGAGTGCATGTTCTTATGTTATTATTGAAATGTTATACTTTATATGTGTGTATGAATTTAGGGTCTGTTATGAGCTGTTTCAATGTCTACAAAAAGCAAATTACAAATGTAAACACTTAAAAGTGGTCCAAAGCCACAAGTTCTGCAAAATATTTTAAATAGTTCAAAATAGTATATGAATTGCAGACACCGAAGACCCTGTGTATGAGGTAGCAGTCAGGGATGGTGGCTTTGACCTTTCCTGGCCTGCCTCTGCCAACGGGACCCTTGGTTATGTGGTGGAGTGGGTTAACACAGCCTGTGGTTTGGATTGCACTGTTGACTGGCTGAAGGTTCCAGATGGAAACACCAGTGCGAAGATTCCATCAAGTACGTGTGACAGAAATACAATGAAGTGTGAACAGTGAATCTTTCTTCAACACCTCTGGCTTTGATGCATGGGGCATAATGAATTTGTACTTTTCAGGAGACCTCATTGCTGGAGTAAGGTACACTTTTTCACTGTTTGGCCTCTCTGATGAAGGTTGTGAGCTGTTACAGAGGTGGCATGGCTACAGTAAGGAGATGGGTGAGTAGACTTCACTGCACAGATATACAGTTTGTTACAGACGTGATTTGACTTTCGTCTCTGTCTTGACAGTTCCTGCTCAGTCAGTGTTGAATTTGGAAGCAAATCAATACAAATCAAATGTGCAGCTTACGTGGGGGAAAATTCCATGCACAAGCCAACGGGGATTTGTCCGTGGATACAACATCTATCTCGTCCACATCTCCAGCCTCCGTTTCTTGAGTAATCATCTATCTCATGTATTCCTGTTTTTCGATATTAATTGTGCATTTGCAGGTTTTACTGCATTGCATAAAAATATAGAGCTACATACTGGCAAAATAGCTATAAATAGTTACTTATGTATTTAATTGATTTTAATTGATCTATTTTTTTCTATTACCAGCAAACATTACAGATCCAAATGTCATGAGCTACACAGTGAAAAAGCTTAGTCTGAGCTCATACAAGTTCACTGTTAAAGCATACACAGATGCGGGGGAAGATGGAGGTGCCACTGTGTCGGTTAATCTGGGGCCTTACTGTAAGTAAGCATATGGCTTAAAAACACTTAAATCTCTCTGTAAGTTAACCAATAAATGTCAAATGAATTATTTTGTTAAATAAAAAGTACTTAATTTTCCATATATTATGCAAATAATAGACATTCTTACTGAATAATAAAGAGGGACTTCACACCACTAATGGACATCTCTTTCATTACAGCTGATTTTCTCATTGTTGAAATCCTTGTTTCACTGGGGTCCATGAGCCTCTTCTTTGCTTTAATAGCTGGTGTGTGTTACAAGAAAAGGAATTGGTATGTTTTTTTTATTGTTAAATTGCAAGCGTAGATGGAGAAACAAAATCATTCACTTTTGACACAGTCTTGATTTCCTTGTGTCGTTATAGGGTCAAGAAAGCTTTCTACCCTGACATACCAGAGCCTAAGCTTCCTGATGAATGGACAGCAACACAGGTGATGCTGTGTATAGTGCTGATTTATGAAGCATTTATGGTTTAAAGCAAAAATGGATTGCAGCTTGTCCAAACGTGTTGGAGCTGGGGCGGCATTTGATTAGAATGAACTTCTGCAAGCATGCATTTGGAATTTGAATGCCATTTGTTCTTCCCCATCCTTCACTAATCAAGATTTTTCTGTATGAATGTATTATAATGCATGTGTCACAGGCCACATCTCATTTTATATAGATAATTTATTATAGTGCTGAAAACACACAAACTACAGATCCCATAATTCAGTGCGTACTTTGCTGACAAACTGAGCGCCCTATGCACTGATTTTGCACGGCGCTTTGGTGAGCTGCTTTACAACCCATTTGATGTCAACATTAAAAAGATTGTGTTCGGCAAGGCAACTGAAGCACTGCATTATGGGATCTGTAGTTTCTGTGTTATCGGTCTGACCTGACCTTAATAATAGATCTATATAGTGAATATGGCACGCTGGCCATGGGTTTGACACTCCTGTGTTATACCATCTATGAGGTTGTGAGTTCTATGCAAAGATAAATCACCTGACTTGAAGATGTGTCCGTTTTTTTATCCAGGCCCCTCTTGAAGTGAAGCCGTCACCTCACAGCATGGTCCAGATTATGGAGAGGCAGTGGGACTCGGGGAAAGGAGGTCTGTGTACAGTGCCGGAGAATGACGAAGATGGATCTGGGACCGGAAACGAACCAATGGACACGGATTCTGATGAGCCACCACTGCTGCAGTACTACAATCAGGTTGTGAGCAACAGCAGTGAGGTTCACCCCGGCTCAGACTCCTCCTCATCCACCAGCTCCTTGGCATCTGCCAACACTGATGTCACTTACACCGGCATCCAGATCTCAGGCTGCTGCTACAATGCAGCGACCGAGGAGAGTGCCGAGTGCCCAGGGTCTTACCGGCCTCAGATGCTAAGCGAAGGGTGCCAAGAGGAGCCTCAGGCTGATCTGGAGAGTCCTGGACTGGCTTCATTCGGAGGCTACAGGCCTCAGTGCTCATGGAAGGTGGACTCAGCAGAAGCGCTCAGCTTTGATAGTTCAGTTGGCAGCCCAACGTCCGTCAACTCCACCCAGTTTCTCATCCCCGATGTGTCTACTGAGGACAGCAGGAACACGTCTACAAGCAAATGGTTTCCCAGCTTCCTGTCTGGGAAAACCATGAAGTAACTGTCCCTGCTGGTGAATGCCCTGAGCAGTTTCACCTTCATAGATTCAGTGTTGGGTTGTTACTAATATACATGTAAGCATGTTTAAACCATATTCATTTTACTTAAGACTGACACACTACTCACGCTACATCAATGTTACTGACCTCTGATCTGTTCTTTACTACTGACAAGACAAAGACTTTGTGAGCAGTCTGAGAATTGAGATTTCTTAGAGAGTGTCAATGTTTCACTTATTGAAAAGTCATGGGTGGTTCAGTTGTGTGTACAGGGGGAGATACCAATTTAATAAGCTATTGTTATATGTAAATTCTACGTAAACTTTATATGTTGCAGCGAAGGCCTCAAGATTCGTTGTGAGGTTTCCTGGTAGCGCCTCAAATTTTGGTCTATTTTGGTACCGCCTGCTCATGTCAAGCATGTCTGGGCAGGTGTTTCCAGGAACATGTTTGACTGGTTTCTTGGGTGGAAAGAGAACACTACAGCATCTCCTTCCCACGTTGGTACACCTAGTATTCAGCTGGAAAGGCAGCTGGCCTTAATTCACTTTTGCCTTTTAAAATGCACTTTTGACCGTCAATCATCAGGAAGCAACTTTGTCCCAAAGATCTGAGGTGAATGGTTCCAAAGGTCATAAATATTTAAGTAACTGGGTCAGTTAACAAAATCATTCGCAGTAGATTTATTTCCATTGTGAAATTAATTTCCTTCTATCCAAATGTATCTACATTGTCAGTGTTGTCATGTTTTATCATGTTGTGTTTTGGCAGCAGTACGTTTAAGTGGCATTACTGAAAAATATGTGTATATAATCATAATATATTGAAAGAATACTACTGTCAAGGCCCATGCAGTATATTTCGCTAACTGCTGTTACAGTTGAGATTAAATCACCATATGAATGTGATGGTGGTTTCTCAGGTTTAGTACGGTTTCGAGTACTGGTCTCATTATTATGTGGAAAAAAGCATATTTTTCATAAATATGAGGGAAATAGCTGCAAATATTCTGCTATTCTTCCAAGCATTCAGTAATAAAGTTTCAAGTACTACTGTGACAAGTCCACGTAAGACCTGGGGATGCTACACAGAACAGGAGTTTTCAGATCGATTCATTTAGGATCCACGAAACGGATTAACCAATTGGAATGCTCCTTACCTAATTTCTGATTAGACTGTCATGGTTTCCAACCTCAGTTAACCCAGCTATCTGAGAAATCATTTAACAATCCCCCTGGATCTTCCTCCAGTCCGTACCTCCCAGGAACGGCACTGTGCACCCTGAATTTAGATGAATTGAGAAAAAAAAGTGTTGAAAATTAGAATATTGTCTTAGCTCAAGAAGGATTTTTGAGTGTGTATGTTTATGCACATTTATGGGTGTGTATTTGTGTGTGTGTGTTTTATCAACTGTGAATTTTGTGCGAGATTACACATTATGTTCAAGGCTAAGTCACATCAAACTGGAATAGTTTGAAAGGAGGTACGATATTTACACATTGTACATTATTAACTGATGAATAGAGTTTATGGCAGGTCTTCAGGACTCTCACTTGCGTTTAGTATATATTTTTGAGAAATTCATGTAAAATGCAGAATAATGGATGCATGAGCAGAAGTAAATTTGCGAAATCGGTGGTAGACTCCTCTTGCCAGTATTAACTATGCTTTCCACTTACCTTTACTACTTTATTTGCATAACATGTAAAAACATATATTCTAATAATTGTAGCACTAGCACTATTGTATGTTTTTGTAAAACTAATGCAGCTGACCGCTACTTAAGTCTGTAAAACACTAAGTTTCTTCTGTGCTGCTACAATGTAATGGCCTTATAGTCAGATGTGTTATCCAAAAGACTAGTTATGCAGTTTTTTTTTTATGAGCTTTTTCATTGAAACAGCATAATAGCTGTAAAATTGCAGCATATTCTGTCATGCAATAAAATGGAAAAGTGAAGTAATGTTCTGTGATGGTGCATTATTCTATAAATAGCAATACTAGGAACCTGCTGGAGCTTGAACCAGGCACCAGTTGAACCTGTATCCAGGCAACTAGGCACAAAATTAGATGTGTGATAACAGCAAGGTAGCTCTTCATCTGTGTTTAAAACAGTTTAAATTAATAAAAAATAATGTATGTGATATTGAAAGCTATATAATTATTTGCATATGTACTTTTTTTAATTCATCATGTGTTTAACATGTTCACTAAATGTAGCTGTAATATTAGTATGAATGGAAATGACAAGCTTGTGCAGTACCTTTATTTTACAGTAGCAAGTTACATACTAATAATAATCTAATAATAAGTACAAACAGTCACTTTAATTCTGATTGGTTGCACATATTGTGACTGTGTGGCAGTGTTGTGCAACACATAGACATTTTATAATGTCGATTTCAGAATGTAAATATAAACTACCTGAAGAAGTATTTAACTGCTGCTGGTGAATACGTGTGTGTGTGTGTGTGTGTGTGTGTGTAGGCTGAAGCCGACTCCTCCCCCTCCTCCTCCTCCGACCCCTCCCCTTTCGCAGTAGCCATGACAACAGCCAAGCCGGGTGGCTAGCAACAGCGCGCGTTAGCCAGCGGGAGGCTAGCCGGAGTTATGGACGCGTTGTGCTGACACACGGGCTGCTGATCGAGCTTGAGATATCACAGAAGACGCAGCAGAGAACATGTCCGACATCCTGTGTCGGTGGCTGAATTTAGAGCTTCGGCTGTCGAAATTTGTGGGCAAGTACAACTTCACGCCTGTCGCTCAAAATCTCAACACGCGATTTATTTTTGTTCAGTAAATAATGGATCAATAAAGATTTGGTGTCTTTTAGTCAATTTTAGTAAAATCTCCTTCATGTTTGCAGAGCCTGGCACAATTTCAAAAGACTTTGCAAATGGCTACCTTATTGGTGAAGTGCTGCACAGGTATGAACTCCAAGAAGATTTCCATCAGTTCTCCAAAAGCAGGTGGGTTTGTATAATATCCTTAAACTATTTTGTGTGTGCGTGTGTTGAATTTTGACTGTGGACATTTAACATATTAGTCCATATTATATTCATCTCTGTGAATGTTATCTGCGCCAGCTCTGCAAGCTCCAAGCTGAATAATTTTACTCGACTTGAGCCCACACTGCTGCTCCTTGGGGTGCCCTTCGGCCTGAGCACCGCCAAATCCGTCATGCTGGGGCAGCATGGCGCGGCCGCTCGACTGCTCTACCAGCTGTACATGGTACTGCAGAGAAAGAAGAGAGCAGGACTGACTGGCACAGCGATGGAGACCATGCAGCCTGCTGCGATCACCCGTCTGAACCGCCTTGAGCAGGAGATCTACGCTGAGGTAAACAGCACCGCCATCTTAAACTCGGGTCTCATGGCACACATTCATATCTTGAGAATGTGAGTTACACTGCTGAACCCTTCCCCCAAGTCCAGGCAAGTCTGTCCCACCCTCAGGAGCAATTAATATCAACTAACTGCAATTAAAATTCAGATCAACAACTGACAGCCACAACCGCAAGAATTAAATGTACGATTTGTGCCTACGGTACAACTAATAAGTCATGTCATAATTATGGTTATTATCATCCTTATCATGGTGTAGCGTCTTAAAACCGTGATCAGGCGGGGAGCAGATGCCAAACTACAAAAGATAGTCCAGAGGTATGAGATGAAAGGAAGAGAGAGCTATAACAAGTCCATCATGGTCGACTTTATGGAAGACCAGAGACAGCTGAAAATGAAGGAGGAAATGAGACTTCAGCAAATTGAGAAGGTAAATGGCTTTGCCGTAATGGCTAATGTATTTTAAAAGTAAAGGAAAAATGAAATACTGTTTGTGGCTCTTCCAGCGCCGACTGGTCCGCAGAAAGCAGCTGGAGATCATGAGCCGGATTCATACAGCAGTCGTACATATACCCAAGCCTCCGCCAAACCGTACTGTTAAGGCCCTGGAGAGACAGCGGCAAAACAGGAGGCAGCTGGAAGCCAAGGTTTGCATATGAACAAAATGAAGGAAGAATAAGAAAGCACCCTTTGTTTAAATATGAGAAGTACATAAAGTACTTTTTTTCACTTTTATGGTGTTTGTAGAGCAGGTTGTTCATTTTTTTCTTTAACTGTGGACTGTAGAATGTACATCTGGAAATTGCCCAGTTTGAAAAGAACAGAAGGAAGCTGTCTCCCAGGAGTGGTGCCTTGCCGCTGAGGTTTGTGTCTTTCGTTCTCCTGCATCCTCACTCAATCACGACTGGCTGTTTGATGGCAAATCATTCTGCCACAGCGAGGGCACCAGCAGCCATGTGATGAAGATGCCCAAGCCGGAGGAAATGACCAGAGCAAATCAAGAGTACATACAGGAGATCCGCCAACGTTTGGAGGAGGATGCCGTGGCAAGGGAGCAGAGGGAGAAACGGCGCCTGCGTGTCCTCATGGAACAGCTGCAAGCACACGAGGCCCAGGAGGTTCAAGTTCAAGTTCCCATGCCTTTTACTTTGTAGAATATATTGTATAAACTGCACTGCAATGCATTGGTTGGTGAACAGTCCACAAGACAGGTTGGTGTAGCAAAATTTGTCTTGGAGTGTGTGTGTGTGTGTGTGTGTGTGTGTAATTATTTCATCCAAGGTTGCCTATAATGGTTAGTGCCTTGTGCTGAAATTTGTGGACAATTTTTTCTTTTTTTTGGGGCACATTGGGCAGCCTAGTGTAGGAAATGGATAGATGTATGCTTTGCAAACAACCCTTATGTCATTCTGACAAATAAATATTTTACAAGTATTTTTTAATTGTATTGCCATGTTGCTGCAATACAATTGATACTGATATTTTTACTTTGGTATTTTTCAAATTAAATTCATGTGTAAAACAAGTTTTTGCTAGACATCATATTTGAATTTGAAATAGTAATAACCCAAGTGCATGATCTGTAGGAAGCATTGCGGGAGGAGCAGCTGGTGGAACGACTGACCCGGCAGTGCCATCATGAGAAGAAGCTGGTGGTGCAGCTCATGCAGGTCCGGCAGCAGAAGGAGGTTCTTCGCCAAAACCGCATCTTTCGTGAGCGACAATATCAGGAGCAACGCCAGCGGGACTTCCAGGAAGCACTGGACACGGAAGAGGTGAGGCATTGCTGCACATAACACAGGCTTTTAAATACCTTCATGATAACTGAGAGTTTGCATGTAACATTAAGATGTGTCTGGTGCCTTTGGACTTGTCTTTATGCATCATATAAGTGTATAAACCCATGTATGTAAAATATAAGCATATTTCCACTACAGGGTTTTCTTGGGTTCAAAGAACTTATAAGAATTAAGTTCCATGTGACTTTTCGAGGTTTTATTTTTCGGGTTTGTGTCATGCTTTATAATAAAAACTACTGAACTTGCTTTAAAACCTGGAACATTTGTGTAGGCACTACTACGACAGGCCAAGCTGGAGCATGCAGAGGAAATACAACTGGAAATTGAGCTTCATAAGCGGCTCATGGTTGAACGTGCCCACTCACGCTACCAGAAACACTTTAACATCTGCAAAGAAATAATAAACCAGATAGTGGACCTGGCCACCAAAGCTGGGGAGTATCGCCTATTGACTGGCAGGTATGCAGAACAAAGGTCTAGTGTGAGCTAACCCAGTGCCTTTCAATTAGAGGCTGATCTTGAACCTATTTTGATTTCCATAGTCTGATCCCATCAAAGATGATGCGTGAGTGGAAGGAGCTTCTATTCTGTGGGAAGCCCCTCTATGACAGAAGCTCTGTGGAGCTCACCTCAGAGCAGAGAG
The DNA here is from genome assembly GCF_900700375.1 of Denticeps clupeoides. Classification (NCBI taxonomy): domain Eukaryota; kingdom Metazoa; phylum Chordata; class Actinopteri; order Clupeiformes; family Denticipitidae; genus Denticeps; species Denticeps clupeoides. The sequence continues at coordinate 3,895,559 of NC_041717.1, forward strand.
AGAAGCAGGAGATCCTCAACAACCAAGACTATGATGAATATATGGTTGGTATGAGATCTGATATTCAAATGTCTTCAGCTGCTCTGTGTTGTAACGTTTTTCCTTTTGTAACTGAGCTTTTTTTTTTATGTGACCATTTTTTGACTTTTTAGGCAATGACTGGCGAATGGACCTGGCCTGCAGATGAGGACAAGAAAGGTCCTTCACCTAACAACAACATTCTGGGACATATAGTGCAGCGTTTGCAGAGTATTGCGACGCCTACAAAAGCCAGCACCCCACCTCCATCTTTTCCTCATTTTACCATCAAAGCCTGCATAGTCGGAAAAACTTTCTCTGGGAAGACGACATGCTTGAGCAGAATCTCTCAAGGTGTGATTGTGTGAGTGGTCTGTATGGTCCTAATTGTGTGTATCGTATTTCTTTAACGTTTTGTCCCTTTACTCTCAACTAGCCTATGGTATCCATGTTCTACCTGCCACTGTACTCATTGAGCAGGCTCTGGCAGTGTTCCATAATGGAGAGTCTGCTGTTGAGGATGGTGAAAAGATGGAGGTCTGTCATTTCCTGTTTATTCATCAGTCCCAATTTGCTGCTAATATGACTTTGAATTAAGGCTCTTGTTTATTCCATACAAGCCCCCTGGGAATGGTGATTCAACCCCCAAAGAAACTGACCTGGTGGAAAAAGAAAGTCTGAAGGATCAAGAGTCGTCATCAACACCTGAGCTATGTGTGTGGCTGTTTTTTTTTTGTTTTGTTTTTTTCCATTCATAATATCAGTTAAAGTGTACTTACATTTACACATGCCCTCTAAGTCAAAATATGAATTGCCTTTCTCTCTTTTATTTAGATCTACGTGTTACTTATTGTTTTAAGATAGGCTGTATAGAGCTAAACTCTGTAATATACAAGTTAATACGCACATGTTAAACCCATTGAAATTAAATAAGGGTTTCTCTCTTTGGGCTTTTAGATAATCTCAATACAGAAATAACAGCGTCTGAATCTCTGAAGTCAGATGCAAAAACAAAGGTAAGAGCTGAAGGTGCTAGTGCTGTAGCCTTGTAGACAATGTAAACCGATGCTCTTATTATGATTATTTATTCCTAGCTGTCCAAAAGGGCTCTGCATGGGGCAGCAATAGACCAGCTTCTCCGAAAGGGACGGGCTGTGACAGATGAGTTAATGGTGGATGTTGTTGTTGATGCAATCAGGTGAAATTTTAGAAGGGAAAAAGAAATGCATGTGTGTGTGTGTGTATTATTTTAAAAACTATATATATATATAGTTTTTAATAGAAACATGCTAAATGTGTGAATTGTTATTATTAGACAGGTACCTGCTGATTCGGGTTGGATTTTGGATGGATTCCCTGTCAATGTGACCCAAGCTAAGCTTCTGGAGAAAGCCCTTAGTGGATCTGACCCTGACAAAACTGACAAAAAGAAGCAAAACCGGACCACTCTGGCTATGGACCCCAACCCCCCGAAAGAAACCGCCTCTCCCTCCCCTTCTCTGGACTTGGTCGTCCTGCTGGAAGTGTCTGATGATCTTGTGCTAGGTCGAGCAGCAGAGCAAGGTGGTGAGTTATAAATATTACACATACGTACAGCATGTGTAACTTTTCTGAAATTTCCAAGAATAAAAAAATATTTTTTTTGAGGTATCATACATCTATAGACATTCACCTGTGATTATTGGACATAAATCTTAATTTTCAGTAACCTTGACTACTCCAACTTTGACACCCCTATTTAACGCTTGCATTAATGTTTTATTTAGGGCTGCAACAACAAATCAATTAAATTGATACAAATCAATTATTTAAAGAGTCCGCAATGAATTTCATAATCAATAGGTTGTGTTGCGCGATGCGGAGACATTTGATTAAAAAAAAAAGACTTTATTTTTTTTTAAAACGAGCGGAGGTAGAGGAAAGATAAAAGATCATATGGGCCATAATTCAACTGCATTTTATGCTAAAATACGTTTTTATAAAAAAAAAAAAATTTTGAACGCCTGTTGCCTGACGCCACCAGGAGTTAAGTAAAGCCTGGTCTGTGCCTGTCAACACAACCACGCGTTATGTGTGCCTTTTTTGCCTGCCTGCGCTAAAACAGACCACGCGTGACGCCTGCAGTACCTGCAGAATCCCGAACCGCCAAGGTGCCACTTAGCAAAGCACCTCACACCCTGCTCCCCTTTCACGCTGTGTTTCACCAAGGGTGATGGTTAAAAGCAGAGGACACATTTCGTTGTGTGCACCGTGTGCTGTGCTGCAGTGTTTCACAATGACAATCACTTCACTTCTTACCTCTGCATCGCTGCCACATCAACACCATCTGAGCGGCTGTTTTCTGCAGCAGGCAACATAGCCTCAAAGAAAAGAGCGAGTCTGAACCAGAAGCAAGTGGACGCTCACATTTTTGCATTGCAATGAAAAGTGTCTGAACAAAAGCAGTGAGGGAGAGTAAGTGTGTGTCTGTCAGTGTGAGAGTTTGTGAGTGTGTTTGTCTGCAAAAGTGTGTGCATCTGCAGTGTAGCATAGTTTTGACATTCAAAGAAATCCTGTTAAATTTTCTTATTTGTATTGTTCTTTATTTTTTTTATAAATCGTGTATTGTTCTGGCATCTCGGGTGGCACTATTTTAAAACTCTATATATTTGGCAGATGTAAAGCATACATGTGTATGTTTTTTGTTTTATTCCATTTTTATTTTATTATTATTATAACAGTTCAAGCAGCAACAAAAATGAATGAATGAATGAATAAAAAAAAATCGACAGATGAAACGATTATTAAAATAATCGTTAGTTGCAGCCCTAGTTTTATTACACATTGAGTGTGCAGTACCTTTATTTATTTCTAAGATAAACCTGAAGATTCCTCTTGTGGACCTGATGAAGAAAGGTCCCCAATAGAACAGCACTCTCTCCCGGATAAAAGCCAGGCTCTGCACAGGTTTGCCTTGATTTCACATTCAGGGTCAGAAGGGATTATTGTGCACTTGAATTAAAGATGCATATAGAATACATATTCACTTTTACTATGCAGAATCACAGGATTCCAAGACACTTGGCCTAAACTGGAGAAGTGGTTCTCAGGGAAACAGAACCTCCTGGTTAAAGTCAATGCAGAGGCTGAGGAAGAGGTTGTCTTCAGAAATGTTGAGGCCATTCTCCATAAGACCATGACTGCAGCAGAAAAAGGTAACCTCATTTAGAGATGTTCATTTAGCGAATCAGCACCACTGAGGTGCAACCGAGCAAAGCACCGTCCCCACACACTGTTCCCTGGGCGCCTGTCATGGCTGCCCACTGCTCACCAAAGGTGATGGGTTAAAAGCAGAGGACACATTTCGTTGTGTCACCATGTGCTGTGCTGCAGTGTTTCACAATGACAATCACTTCACTTCACAAGTCCATCATATCAATTACAATCCTGGACAGAAATCAATATCATCGTCGTAATATTGTTGTTAGGAAAATTTAGTATTGTTTTCAAACACATGCTTAGTATAATGCTGGTGGGGGGGACATTTTTCCAGTCCTGCTCTAAGCAAATGAGGAAAGCTACTAGGTTTACTACAAAGGGCTCTGCTTTTTAATCAGCCTTCCATTCAAAGCAGTTAAAGACAGGAACATGTTCCCAAATTGAATTTTGAGCACTCAGTCTTGTCATCATTAATTGTATTATGATGATTTCCCTCTTGTCTTTACATCACTCAGTACACATGTACTCTGTCCCTCTGCCCAGGGATAGCAGTTGGAAACAAAAAGAAATAATGCAACATATAGCTGAGTGCAGATGTGTGCCCTCTGTGTTTTCTGAATGATCTTTGCTTTTGCAAACATGCATTTTAACGTTGCATGTTTTTCAGACAGTGAACAGGTTGCCGTTTCGTCACCATCCACTCAAATCCATAACGAATTGAGCATCACAGAAACACTCATTCCAGGCTCAGTAAACTGGGTCTATGTGGATGAGCCTCTCCCCAAGGTATGGTCATACACTCATAATCACATGTTAAGAAAGCAATGCAACTAGTTTTTTTTGTCACATCTGTAAGATGATTTTGACTTCACCAAATCTTCAGGAAATTGCTGAATACCTTGTCCCCTATTGGGAGAATATGTGTAATTCTTACGTCACCAACATAAAAGCTGTTATGCAGAACCTCCGGGATGAGCGTAATATGATAATCCATCACCTGTACAATATCAGGTAAGGAAAATGTATCCATAGTTTTTAAAAAAACTTAATGTAACCATATGAAAGCCTTCTAAAAAGCTTCTAAAACTTGCATGTCAGCATAAAAAAGTAATCAGCATTAAATACTATTAATATTTACTCCACTGTTTCGTTTGATTTAGGGAAGAATTTAAGCAGTTCCTGAAGCAGTCAGACTTAAAGCAACAGTTTGTGACCCAGTGGCAGCAGGACTACAACAAATTCCCAGATGACATGAGGGAGGACGATGAGACCAAGGCAGAACTCCATAAGCGTCTGGATGTAATTAATACACTCACCATGAGAAGAGATATTACAGAGCCATTTTAATACTAGCTGATTGGTGTTGCTGATTGTTTTGCTGTCTTCCTGACCTAGTATTTTCCCTATGAGTATCCCATATTACCCTTTTAATGAATTAATTTCCATAAAAGAAATCAGTTCTCCAAAAGTGATAAATGTACCTTTTCAAGTTCATCAAACCATGTCTTAATTGATAAATGGGACATGTCCAAAGTTGTCGTCAAGTGTTGTCGGGTGGTCGTCAAATGTTGCCTTTTAAGTGTCATGACAAAACAAAAAAAATTATGTAATTTGCCTTGAAAATATTTTATTTTTAAAAATCTGAAACTCTGCAGGACCTGCGTGAACGCCTCTGGACCATATGCGACCAGAGGAGGGCGGAGGCTGAGCGTGAGCAGGCTTCGCTCTCAGAGAACAGCTGGCTGGAGAACCACACCGCACTGCTCATCAACCACTTCTCCACCCTCATACAGGTTTAGATCAGAGAATTGAGAACTTGTGGTGCTGCATCTGAACATTTTTTTTTCTGGAACCTCTTCCCATTGGACTGACTGCCTTTTCCACTCACTTAGTTGTTGCTCTCAGAGGAATGTACTCTTGTTTGTGGATTTGAAAAGATCTCTCTCCTGATTGGTGATGAGAATGGGAGCAGTAATGCACGTTGCTGTTCCAGGTGGAGGTGGACCGCTTCCACGACACATTGTACCTCCTGCGAGATTATTACTCAGGCATGAGAGGAGCTGTACTGCCAGAGATGGGCCATGACTTCAAATGCATTCCTCTGCTGGACACTGTGGACTTGGAAGAAGGAATGAAAAGGTGAGGCCATAACTTCTGGGTTTCAGATCAAAGCCATGAAATCTGATGAAACTTTCTTCAGAGCACACATGTTCATGTATGACCATCTTGCTGAATCATCCCATTCTGACAGACTGGCCAAAAATGTGGGTAAAGAAGATGAAGAAGACAGGAAGAAAACAAAAGTGTAAAAGCATTAAAATCCATTGTTGTGGCATGGAGTTCGTTCTCTGATGATCAGCTAATGGACTGCCTTCATCTTTCAGGATCCCCCTGATTCCACAGAGACCATCTTCAGCTGCAGTTTCAAAGATGACTGTTGCCTGCCCATCTGATGAGAAGCTGGTGTATGAGATCTATGAAGTCGCAGTAGCGACTGTGAACAAAATGGTAATGTGGTAAACCAAAACCATATAAAAAGAAATAACATTAGGTGTGTTTGAAGGATTGTGGTGTAGGGGTTTGGGGTGCTGCTTAGAACATTTTCTGCAGTTTCCTGCCACAGAAAAAGTGTATACTGTTTTCTTGAGGTGTAGAAACTTCTAGATCACTACCTGTTCGGTATGTTTTACTCTCCCCTGCCCAACAGTCACTGGAGATGCTGCAGTGGGAGACAGGGAATGGTAAGGAGAATGTGGAGCAGATGGAGGAGGAGCAAAAGGGAACTTCTGGTGCCTCACCCACAACGGCTGCTGCCGGTTCAGCTAAGAAACCCAGGAAAAAGAAAGGCTCAGGTGAGTCGTGAGCCCGCTTCTCTCTACATCCTCTTCATCTGGATCTGCTCTCTATAAAAACTTTACAGAATATGTAAGTTTTTGAAAACTTAACCAAGACAAAGGATTTTTCCATGCATGTTTTTTCAGTGCCTTCACCAGTTCCAGCACAAAGCCCATCTGTTCCAGTGGTGGAGGACCCTAATGAGGTGCAGAAAAGATTAGTCAGGGCCAAAATCCATCAAGAGTGTTCCGCAGGACGAGACCATGAAGGTAGTAAATCAGATAAAATGGGTTTTTAAGGAATGTAAGAAATTAGAGAAGTCTCTCCATGCTCGGCTTTCTGCTGCAGACCGTGCGGTGAAGATGAGGTTGGAGCTCATTAAGCTCCGTGTACTAAGCACAGTGCAGAACCTACAACAGAGAGCCAGTCAGGCCTTCAAAGATATGGAGGAGTGGCTAGGAGCACGGTTCCTGGCTGAGATGAACAGGTGCAAGTTTACTTGTATTACTTTCATTTTTATTATGTATGTTTAAGCCACATCTATATACAAATCATTTTGTGAGCAACTGTGTGAGCAACTGTTTCTGTGTGAATGCATCATGTACATTGTTTCATTTGAAATGGTTGCAAATGTAAATTTGCAGCATAGATCAGCTGACAGAAGTTGTTCGCCATCACATCGAATCTGCAGTGAAGATTCAGCATGAGCTGATGCTGTCTGGCACAGAATTCTATGTGGACGGAGACATGAAGGTGGTGGCCACTCCACCCCCATCTCCACCTCGCCCTCTGGTAGAGGTACCAGTGGGCAGCACTCTGACTATTCGGCAGCTGGAGGCTTTCCATGCTCAGCTGCTGAAGGTTGCTCCCACAGGTTAGTACCATGTCGTACCATCGCTGAATTCTGCTTTTATACATGAGTAGAAATACACACAATTTTACTTGACCAAATAAGGTCAGAGTGCCTGATACAATCTGTATTCACACTTGGCCATGATGGGCAGGGCTGTATGGCACAAGACCATGAGGTTCCAGCTTCATGACACACTGATGAATGCCCATGTTAAGGCGATATCAAATGAATAGTTAAAAAAAAGAAATTAGCAATAACTACCAGTAACTAACAGTGTTTACTTTTTGTGAGGGTAGTGCCTGGCACATCCACGTCCCCCTGCACTAGCCCTGCACAGATGAGTTCAGCTCAAGGTTAAATCAGGTATCTTAATTGAGTGTGAACCCAAGATTGTGCAGGATGAGTGGCCTCCAGGATTAGGGTTGGAGAGCCCAGCTCTAGTCAGGTGTATTGTAGGTGAAATTGATTTGCACTCAACACATTTGACTTTGACATGACAACATCTGTGTATTTTTTGTTCTGCACTTGCTTTATAAATTCCTTATGAATATTAGCAGTCATAAGGTCCTGATGTTTTTTAACTAAAAAAAAAAAAAAAAAGTAAAGACATCCAGAATGCTTAATCATTCATTTTATGTAATGTTTAATGTTATACTTTATTATAAATATACAAATATATTTTATTTTATTTTAAAAATACACTTATCACCTAAGGTTTATAAAATGGATATTGGCTGCTTTTAGGGCTTTGAGCTCTGTGATGTAATGATCTGCCCTGTGATTCATTGTATGTTCCCACAGGTTTTAATTATTATTTCAACAGTTTCCTTCCTGCACTCAAGTGTTTTTATTTTCCTCTGCTAGCAGAAGAAATAATTTTCATGCGTTAGCTGCCATGGCTGCATTTCTCTTGGATTATCTTTGTTATATTTTTAGATCCTCTTGGGCACTGAGACACTTAATGTAGTGAATTATGGTTGTGCCACAACAATTGATATATTAATATGGAATTATTAAATATCTGTACAGGTATGGCTGGACACATTGAACGATGTTGTGTCCACAACCAAGAAATTGCCTCTGCTTTTGTTATTTTGTTTCTTCTGCATGCAGGTCTTATGTCTGTTAATGAGTTTTTAGACATCCTAAAGGGCTTGACATCCATCAGATTGGGCACTGACGCCCTGCCTGACCCCTGGATGCACATCACAGTTGCTCAGGTACAGAACAAATCATGGTTTCCCTTCTGAAATGAATCTTTGTGCTGATTCTAAACACAACACATTTTAATCACAAAGATTGTGAGAGGTTTAAATACCCCAGGCAACAAAGAAATAGAGACTTCAGAATCAAAACGATGATGTACAATCACAAATTAACCTGTGTGTAATCTGTCGCCACACACCAACATGGTTGTGTCTGTAGATTCTGGAGCTGACCCTAATGCTCGCTCAGGACTCGGTGACGCTGGACTGGTGCCGGTTCCTCCTCAGTGCAGCTCTGCCCTGGCCTGTTCCCACAAAGAAACAGCTGCTGAAGGTTCTCTCACGTTTCCGGATGGTAGACCATGACCAAACAGGGCTCATATCAGAGGAGCAGTACCTACAGGTTCTACTTGACTGCAGTTCCTTCCTGACACACCTCATCTCATGCTTATCATGACTTGGAAGGTACTAAATGGTGTTGAAATGTGTTTATCTCATAATGACATTATGTTTGATGCCAGACTGAATTATGGTGTCCAACTGAGAGCATCTTGCCCATTCCCGATGACCCTTCTGAGCCAATTGTTTATGACCGGTTGGCACATTTGAGAAAGGTGGGTAAATCATCCATACAGTTCCTGTGTTACACAGAACAGTCCATATTAAGATTTCTTTTTTGTGTTGTAGTTTTTTTTCTCTGTGTTTGCGAATCAGGCCTCCTCGCCGGCACATCTGGATTATGTGAACATGCTGCTCTATCTTGCCGCCCACCCAGACTCTGTGCAGGGATTTGTACGTGCCCTGAGTCTGATGGTGGGACACCCTTTGTGTTATGAGTCAAACAGCCTGCTTCTGAAGGTAACATCCAAGTGACAACACATTTAAAGCTTTTATTATATACATGTCGAATTAAATTAGAACTTTGGCATATATTTCCATGAGATTCAGAGTAAGCAGCTGTGTGTGTGTCTCAAACAGTCCCTGGCATACATGGAAGAGGAGGAATCTGATCAGTCTGATATGAATGGCAATCATAGGAGCTCAGAGGGAGAGGGTGTGTCCATTTCTGCTCTTCTTAAGGTGGTCTGTCATGGTGGCATTAAAGTGACCAGTCGGAACCAGTTCCACTCCAACCAGAAACTCGAAGAAGAATACGAAGAGGTATTGTTATATGAGGGGAGCACAATTACATCCAGATTACAGATTTTTTTACCATCTACACAATTTTTCATTTTATTAGTCAAAGCACCCAGGAGCTCATTTGGCTAATTAGTATGATGACTTGACTTATACTTGATATCTATACATTTTTTTAATCAAGTCATGCTGAAAAGTGCCCTCAATTGGCTGTGTATAAATATTTAAGAATGTTATAATTTATACATTTTAGTTATGCAAATTAATTTCTGTATGTGTAACTTCTGGACCTTTAAGGCCAGGCAACAGGCAGCATGGTGGGACAGAGAGAATGAAAAATTAAAACCACACTAGCATAATATTAATGAATGACTTTTTGGTTCTGCTTTTTCCTAGGATTTCAGAAAGATCTATGAGGAACTAGGTTATGGTTCAGAGGAGAAGGTGCCTTTCTCAATCCTTTCAAAACATCCTAGAGTGCAAGACTTGATGGAAAGCACATTGCAGTATCAACTTGTGGTGAGCATTTCTGCTGTATAGAAATTCATACACAAGGAATACAGGACTTAAACCTATAATCAATGATAACACAATAGTTCTGTGATACCCACAGTTCAGCACTCAATGACACAACAAAATGTGTCCTCTGCATTTAACCAATCACTCTTAGTGAGCAGTGGGCAGCCAAGAAAGGTGCCCTGGGAGCAGTGTGACTCTGAACCTACAAATCTGCTTCCTTAACAGCTAGTCCACTGCTCCCTTATACAGTAAGGTCTGTATGTCTGTGAAGATTCTCAGTCATCCAGGTTAATTTGTCTGAAAGTTGGCAACTGGACTTTCTTTCTTTAATGTAGAGACGTCTCATTCTGCATCCACAGACCTTTGTCAATCTGATGTGACAGCCCAGCCCTGGCAGCTCCTCCTGCGGGGGAGGCCCCATTAAGCGGGTTGTTAAATGTGGCCAACCTGGTGGACGTGTGAATTGGGCCTGATTTTCCTGGGGATGGATGAAAGGGCAGCAAAATAGATTGGAAATAGGTTGTGAGTGAGGGTTTGTTGATTTGCACATGCAAAGCTTCCCTCACTCCTCTCTCAAACCACCTGTCTTCTCTGTCCAATATTTGAACATTTTAGTCCAAAAATGAGTGTCCTTTGTCCTTAAGGTTAAGGTACACAGCTGATTCTGGCCCTGAGGTGTTGCTCCTTCTGTGCTAGGCCATCCTCCTATGTAGCAGCTCCAACCTATTTTGCTGGTCTATAATTTTCATCATAGGTACACTTCTCATGAAACTCTCCCAATCTGTATCATCTGTATCATCCAGATAGTCTATTTAGATTGGCCTGGACATGTGTTATCTTAAGCAGGAGGACCTTTTGAGCTGCAATGGATTTTAATCCATGACTATATAGTGTGTTAACAGGGCTGGCCCATAGCATAGGCAATATAGGCAAATGCTAAGGGTGCCATCCATCCAGGGGGCGCTACAAACAGAGGAACAAAAAAGGGGTAAAACTTGATTAAAAAAAAAAATGTAATAATGAATCTTGATTTGATCACATTTAATTGCATAATCAAATTTGCCCCAAAGCGCATTTTAAAAAGGGTTTTAGTGGGTAACAGAATCAAATAATAGACATGAATATCGTTAAATCATGATCTTTTAATTTCTGGAAGAATTGCGCTTAAACTGCATTGCAATTCCAACCAGAGAAACAAAAATAATGTCCCTTGCTAAAATTGGGTAGAGTTCAAAATAAAGTGCTAATAAGTACATTTTCAGAATTGTCCTTGAATAATAATAACAAAAATTTCAACATGAAGTGCAGTTTTTCTGCTCCAAAAAACTAGTGGTGGCCTAGCAGTTAAGGAAGCGGCCCCGTAATCAGAAGGTTGATGGTTCAAATCCCGATCCACCAAGGTGCCACTTAGGTGGCACTGAGCAATGAAGCCCTGCATTGTGTAGTGTTATCAAGGCTTCCATCAGGTATTTTTAAAATGAAACTTGCCTCCGTCCTGGCAATGCACTTTCTTTACTTGGTAGAAAGCTTGGAATGCAAATTGCGATAATTTTTTTTTTCTAATTAATTCATCGCAATTAACACGTTAAATTCCCAACCCTACTTAACTTTTACTTTTACTTTACTTTATTTAGCAGTTGGTATTAATGTACTTTGATCTGAAAAGAACAAGCCCACATGAATTTACTTGCTTATCAGATCCTATTAAGTAGTAGTAGCAAAATAAATGATAATGATATGTAATTTTCCTATGAGGCAACCGTGGCACGCATCCCTTTCCCTTTCCCTCTTTACTACGGTAAACCAACAGGGTCAATAATCTCCAGGTTCACAACACATTTTTAAAGGCAACACTGTAAAAAAAACAGCATTTTGTTGCAAGAAAGAACAGGATTCTGGCTGCGTTCTGAGGGGAGCAGTGAGCTTGTCAGTCATTCCATTTTCTAGTAATTGCTGCAACAGTCGCTTCTCACCAAGCTGCTTTGCCTATAGTAGATTGGCTCATTCCAGTCTGGTACAATGTTGTCCCTGGCGCCCTTAGACAGCTCTCTGGTCTTGGCCATGGTGGAGGTTGGAGTCTTGACTGTTTGAAGCTGTAGACAAGTGTTTTTTATACAGATAACCAGTTCAAACAGGTGGCATGGAGCTTCTTAAAGAAGAAGTAACAGGTCTGTAAGGCAAGAATTGTTGCTTGTTTGTAGGTGCTAATTACCCATTTTCTCCACTATTATGCAAATAAATGATTTAAAAACCATATAATGTGATTTTTTTTACTTTCTCTCTCTCACAGTTGAATTGCACCTATGATGAAAATTACAGACCTCTCTCGTCTTTTAAATTGGGACAACTATTGGCTACCAAATACTTTTTTGCCCCACTTTAAAGGAGTAGTGGGGCAGGCTATAGACCATTGATTACTTTCCTCAAAATTTCTGACCATTGCAGCTACTGATCAGCTAATGGCTAACCTTTTTAATCCTATTATATTTACTGTATTCTTCACAGGACATCCATAGAGTTCTGAGAAATCAGCAGAGTGGATTTTCAACATCCTTCACAGCATCATAGAGGCGACCAACATTTCTCAGGTTCCTTCGGTAATGCATTCAGGGATTAATTTGTTCATCGATGTCACAATTGTTTTTGTCTATGTAATGTTCTTGGTGACCTCTCAACACCATATTACTGATTTAGTTACACAGTGTTTGCTAGTAAACAAAGGCAATAAAATCTGCACATGACATGCTCTGAGCTCCCCTAGGTACTGCTTTTCCTAACTTTGTTTTTATAGCTATCTAATATCAGTGCTTTGTAGCTTACAATAGCATACTGTAATAATATTACCCATAAATGAATGAATTAATTAATAGTTGTCCTGGTGGTCTTTATATTTGCACATCAAATGTGATCCTTGAGTATTTCAATGGTATGGTAACATAATTTAATTAAGATTGGTACTTATGGTAAATTAAGTCAACTGTAATTCTTAAGCTCATCGATCACTACTTATCAACATTGTTCTAATTTTAGCATTTGTTTTTGAAGTATAAAGTAATAATTTGTTGAGAAGTGCTGAGATCACAATGTGTATAATTGTAATACTGATTTTATGTGATTCAGATTCCCGTATGTGATTCCCGTATTCAGACAAACTAGCTTTCTGCATACAAACATACTCACATAACAAAACAGATGCTATTTGCACACTTAGTGGGCATTATAATGCAGTATGTTTGGAGCTTTTATACATTGACCCAAAACAAAAGATTTCAGTGATTAAAGATTCCATTTATTAAAGAAACCCCATGTTCAAATCACCAGAATCCCTCTCAGGTACAGTGAGAGTTCACTTTATACACTGCTACTTTTACCACAAAACAAGGTGTAAAATGTAATCCCTGAGGTCAGTTTAGAATATCCACTACTGAGAACATTTAGGAACATGAGAAACATGCAAAATGCAATAACAAATGTAGCTATTCAACTATTCTTCATTTTCTATAAACATAATACTGTGAAAGTAGTCACAAAAATCTTTTCAAATCATTCCTGGGGAGCTTTGTATAAAATCATTCATCCTGTCTAATCTGTAGTACTGGTACATGTTCCTATTTAGTCTTTGGTTCTGTTTATATTGATAGAACATTTTTCAGAAATGTATTCCCATTCTAACCACAACAGAGATATCTTGATATTTGTGATCATATATGCCAATTTTTTTACATATTTGAAATTAAAACCCTAAACCCCAATAAATAGTTTCAAACAAAATAAAAAACATGTTCACACTGAGGAATAACACAAAAAAAATCTAAAAAAAAAAAAACACTGGAGAAATCTAAAGTGTGAGTCAAGTGTCAGAATGTTACAAAAAATATGTATACATCAGTCTCACTCTCTCTACTTCAGAGTAATGTGTTTCACACATCATCAAATATACCACCTCGAGACAAGGACGTGGACAAATAACGACCTCCAGTGAATCTGGGAAACACAAGCAACAGAAAAAAAACATTGTTTTGAATGTTGGGATTGAGAAATGTCAAATTACATAATATTCTTATGGTTGTCAATGAATTAAATTTAACTAATGAAAATAATCAAACTGCACATGCAAAAGATGCATCATCTGAATCATCCCTAAGACTTCTTTCTCCATCTTTATGTACAGATTATCTCTGGCTAGGATGAAATCTGTGTTAAAGGTCAGTCAAAAGAAATAAATAAAATGCAGTTTTGTTAATTGTTGTTTTTTTTTTTTTAAAACCCATAACGTATTTCCTTAGTTTTATTTTAATAAATGTACCCCCTGCTATAGCCCATCTGAGAATAAAGAGAGAAAAAAAAAGTACAAAAAGGTACAAAATAGTAAAAAGAAAATATAAATAAACAATTCAAGTATTACTAATAATCCAATTTAAACAATACAGTTCCGTTTCCAGTTGTATCCAGGTGAGGTAAGTAGGTAGAATGTTTGTCTATGTGCAATGTTATGTGCAAAATAGATAGAGAGAGAGAGAGAGAGAATTTGTATTAGTGCATGTGTGTGCAATGCATGTGCAAGCCTGTGTCGCTGTGATGTACAACAAATGCTATAAACTCGCCCAAAAGTAAATCTATATGCTAATGAATGTAGATTTGTCCATGTGTTGCATTTATTATTACTACCTTATGTATGGGGAGGCGTGTTTTGAGATGAAACCTATCAGTGTGTGTTGGTGCGTGTTTGTGGCGCGGGAGGGAGAAACTCCAAAACAACGCGACAACACTTATGGCTAACCGTTTATTACAAACAAGGACAACAAAACACACAAAAGAGGTCTATGTTATTCTTGTCTTCTGGTCACAATCCTAAAACCTTCTGATTACGGGTCCGATTCCTTACCCGCTAGGCCACCACTGCCTCCCACATTATCGTTTTGGTACGAGGAAGTGAACCAACACAATTATCCTAGAAAATGGTTCGGTTAGGACAAGCACAGGACAGAGTGGCGCGGGCGGAATTGACTGGTTCAGTTTACCAGCCAACTGACAAACATGACAAGAATGACAATATTGAGCAACATCGGATTTCAACCCAGGCCAAAAGAAATGGCGCAAAATACGGTTATATGTTTTCGTTACTCCTAAGTGTCCAGACATCACGTTGTCATGCCCTAAACACAGTACATGAGACCGAAACTCAAGAGGAACAAACAACAACATTTATTTCTTCTATAGCCCAAAATCACATACAGTACGTCTCAATGGGCTTTGACAGGCCCTACAGTTGACACCCCCCACACTTGACCCTTCTGCACACATGGAAAAACTCCACACAAAAAAAAAAGAAAGGAAGAAACCTTGGGAAGGAGTGATACAGAAAGGGACCCCCTTCCAGGGTAGAGTGAGCCTGCAAATGGTGTCAGTGCAGGGTTGGGGATGATATAATAATAAGTCCAGAATATACTGAATTCAAACCTATATCAGCAGTTGGAGGAGTCCACTTCCTCATCAAAATCCCTTTATCCCAGAAAAAGGCCACCGAGTTTGCATTTATGTTGGCCTTCTCAACAACAGCCAAACGACACTGCGTTAAAGTAGAGTCTTTTCGCTGCTCCTGTGATATAAGCGTTTTACTTACAGGCAGCGACATTGTCTCATCATCATGGACATTAACAGCGCACGTCCGCAGTGCTCCCTCCACCACTCCGCCGTCTGATGGCACTTCACAGGAGACCAGAGGGTCAGAAACAGCCATAAATGTATCGCACAAATCAGCCGTACTCTGCGCTCAGGTGACTGTACAAGCAGGAAAAACGGACTCAGAACCCGGCACCACTGAAGAGGGTGGAACCGTAGGGTTATCGATGACCTCCGGAAGGGGAAGAACTTTCCCTCTAGCCAAATCGTTCCCAAGAATAAATTCAAATCCCTGCATAGGCAGTTTGGGTCGCACTGCGACTTTGCACAAACCTGAAAATAAAGCACAGTGCAGGTTTACAACGTACAGTGGCACCTTAACGATGCCTAATTCAATACCCCGCACCAATACATAAGAGCCACAAAACGTTTAATCAGAAAAGGGCCAGATATTTGCTAAAACAAAAGACCGCGCCGCACTGCTGTCTTGTAAACTGTACCAGCAAGCACAAAAGGTTCATAAACAGGATCAACAATAGTGGGGACACTCACAGCAGACTGAACAAACCAAACCCCTTTTGGTGAGGATTTTGGAGGTGAACCGTGCTTCTTTAAAAGTTTTGGGCATTTAGCGATGAGGTGGCCGGTCTCGTGACAATAAAAACATGTGAGACCATTACTAAAGGAAACGGGCGAAGATCGAAATACGTTCCAATCCCGTCGGAAACTCACATCCCGATCTGGTTTTCGTGAGACTGAATAAAACACAACTTTATGAGTAAGCACGAATTCATCTGCGCAGACGGCTGCCTGCGCCAGCGTTGACACTTTCTGGTCATTCAGATGAGTGCCAACAGCTTCTGGGATGAAATTTTTAAATTCTTCCAAAAGGATTAATTCACAAGTTCGTACACATTCAGAATTGAAGTCTTTACCACATCATAGTCAGAGCTCTGTTGCACAGAAAGGGAAGAGTAAACTTCCTGAGCCTTCCCCACAAGAACACACTGCAGTAGCAGCATCCAAACAACTTTAGGCCACTGTAAAGTTGTTGCTACCCATTCAAAATGACTAAAATATTTTTCCACCTCGTTCTCAGAAAATTGGAAGCCAATTCAAGTTCGAGACGTTTTAATTCGAAGTCTTGCTCTTGACGTTCACGCTCAAACTGGCGTTCACGATCACGTTCTTCCAATGGCTTGAGTTTTAGCTGATGCGCCAGTTCCTTCTCACGCAGCCCACAAGCTTCTCTGTCAGCCCACAGTTTTGCTGTTTCAAGCTGCATCTGCTTCTCTTGCAGTGATATTTCCTTTAAACGAGGCTCTCAACTTTCTATCGGCGCTGGCAATGGGAATGCCATAGAAGTCAACTACACCCAATAGCTGCTGCTTTGTTATCTCTTCTAACATCTTGTCGGAAGGGAACTCAACAAAACCCTCAAAAATTGTAGCCATAGTGACCAGTAATTCTACCCCCACAGCAAAATATAAATTGAAATACTTGGTGAACCCACCAAAACAATAAAAAACACTACACAGACCCAACTACAATAGGAATACGATAGGAAATCCCGGACTAGACCAGGGACATGGACAAATTTTGGGGGCTCGTCCGGGATAAAAGCAGAAACTCCAAAACGACATGACAACACTTATGGCTAATTGTTTATTGCAAACAAGGACATTGAAACAACAAAACACACACAAAACAGGTCTGGGCAGTCTAAGTTATTCTTGTTTTCTGGTCACAATAGCACTTCCTTCTTGCTTCACACCAACACTCTTTCCACTTCACCAACAACACCCTCTCCTCACACCACATCCTCCTCTTGTCCCAAAGCTGATGCCATTTTGAGTCCTCCTCCCTATTACAGCCCGCCAATCATGGCAGGAAGTGGGAGGAGTACAATCATGTACTGATGAGGAGCCACCCTGCAACATTACAGAGAGAGAGACACACAAACAGAACACACCCATAGTCTGCCACGGGACGTCACATGATTAATCCATGAAGAGAAAAAGTCCTACAGTTGTTGTGGTGGTAAAGTTCAAATGGTAGTATAGAGCATCTGTCCATGTTTAACAGAAGAAAGTTGGTGAGCATCCATGCCCTTCAGACATTTCTCTATTTTGTTCAGCTGCTCCCTCTCATCTGGCATTGCTGATAAATACAACTGTGTGTTGTTGGCATAGCAGTGAAAGCTGATACCATGTTTTTGAATGATGTAACCTAAAAGTATAAGAATATACTTTTTTTGCTAAGAATATTATCAACGGAACGAAGATGGAACCTTGTGGAACCATACTTTATTATGTGAAGACAAATCACAGACTGATACTGATCAGTCAAATATGTTCTGAACCATACGAGGGCAATTCTCTTAATCCCAACAACATTCTGTAACCTGTCAAAGAGAATAGCATGATCAATCAAGCCGGACAAGCAGTGGCCCTGAGGCCAACAGCAGTTTATTAACCACTTTAACCAGCGCTGTCTCAGTGCTATGATGAGGTCTAAATCCTGACTGATATACTTCATGAATGTGGTTGCTGTCTAGGTACACACACAGCTGCTGGGCTATGACTTTTTCTAACATTTTCTATATGAAAGGAAGGTTGGATATCGATCTATAATTGGAAACCTGACGTGGTACATGGTGACGAATGAATAATTTTAAGGATAGCATTTATAACATCGGGTGCTACTTGTTTAAGGAATCTTGTAGGAAGAGGATCCAAAACACAAGTACATTGATTTGACAATTAGTTGAATTAATTAAGGAATGTGGGAAAACTGGGAATGTTGTTTTACCAGCCTCACGTTCAAAATTTAAACACACACACAGTGATGAGTAACAGAACAGGCAAGAAATATTTTTTTAAAAGATATTTTAAGATCTTGTAGGTTTGTTTGAGGTTTTGGAAATGATCCATTCAGGTTTGGATAAAAACCTCCTGGGGAAGAAAAAAGGACTCACAGTTTTCCACAATTTTTTTTTTTTACCGCAATATGTGTGAATAGTGTACATTGAATTATTGAAAACAGATGCTCTTCTGCAGTGGACAAGGGGTACTGTTACCATGCTGCGGCCCAGCTGGGGAACATCTGTGCACAGCGGTGGCGTGTCTGCGACAGGACATGGAGAGGCGTGTTACCCGCGAGAGACAGGGCCGGCATCACAGTCTTCCCCCAGCTTATCACTGTGTAGCCGTCTCCTTCCTCGTTGTCAGCCTCTCTCTCTTTTCTTTACGCACCTAGAACCCCCCCACTCAGCGCAGTCATCGCTGACGTCATCAGCAGTCCATGTTGCCATTGTTTAGGATAGCGTAGAGTCTTTCGCTTGCAAGGTGGGGAGTGCAACCTCTCCGCAATCTGCTCATCTACCTTGTCGCTTCTGACGACGTCTTCCGCTCACCTATCGTCCACTTCTGGGTTTCGTGGATCACCCTTGGCCCGCCCCCTTTCCATGGCAAGCTTCGCCGCGAAGCGACCCCCTCACACGGGTGGGGTCTAAAACAGAAAAGATGGAACCAACAAAAGCAAACCCAAAGGCCTGTGTCATATAACACAAGAACTGAAAACAAAACCTACACAAGGTTAGCAAGCATCAGTTAATGTAGCAGCACCTACTGGGTGCTGCCTAACGGTTCTTATGGAGTCCTGGTACAAGCCTAATTGGTTTCAGCTGGGATGGACCAGGTGCAGTTAGACCATTCATGAACAATAATCAATAATCAATCAATAATAAAATGTAAATAGCAAAGGAAGAAATCTAAAAAAAGAGAGAATAATAAAGAACTGAATGTAAAAAAAAGTCTTTCTCTGCAGATTTGAAGTTAGACCGCTCATGTGGGCGGAGCCAGTCTCATACTCAATTATTTAAGCGATAAAAATTCTAGAATTCTTTTTAAAATATGGAAAATAAGACAGATATAAATATAAATAAAGAATTAGATACTACAGTGAAGTCTGAATTGCTGCCCGATGTTAAGAACACAGCAGAAAATACATAATCAGATGTTTGCATTCCTGAAACGGGGGAACAGCCCAGAGAGACAGTCCATGAGGATCTGGGTGCTGTAGAAGGAACTGAAACTGGTTCAGTTACCAGTGAGAAAACAGCTTGAAGTTCCATGCCTTAATTGATAAATACACGCTTATGCAAAATGAGAATATGTACTTTCCCCAGACCAGATCCTGATGGTTTTTTACTGAAAATGATTGTCTTAACCTGTATTCACGCAGTGTCACCAACACCTGACTAATTGTTTTAATGATTAATGTGTTTTTACACATAAATCATTAAAACAACAAATACCATAAAGTGAATCGCTCACAGATTGGTTAGCACTACTAACCTGAGCCAGTCTAATCCGAATCATTGAGATTCGTATTAGCGCTACTAATCACAGTGATTTCATTGTCGGTTTCTGATGTGGAAAATATAATCGGAATTGCACAGAAATCTGAGTTAGTAATTACGAAACCAATTCTGTTAATTTGTCAATTCCTTTGATTCAAACTCTTCAGTCCACTCAAAGTTATCTATTTGGCAAATCTACTGTATTATGATTATAGGTGGGCATAGATTAATTTTCTTAATCTAGATTAATATCATTGTAATCTTGGAATTAATCTAGATTTATCTAGAGTAATCAACATTAATCTAAATTCAAATGGCTCATTTGAATTCTGCCAAAGGCATTAAGAATATGTGTGCTACCCAAATAATGACTATTCTCAAGCCAGGTGGCGCGTTAGACCAGGGACTCATCTCCTGTTTCCAAACTGCTTGAGAAATCTGTTCTACTATGATAATTGGTGATGAAAATAAATTATGTTCAATAAGATGTACTTGTGTTTACCAACTGTTTATTCAGTTAAATAGCTGCATCCATGTTACCACGTCACGTTTGATGTGGTAATTTCACAGTTGGAAGACTCGTTCTCGCCCCCTACAGTGCAATTCGGCTAGGTATACATCCGCGCTAAAATATCAAGGTGAAAGTCATCATAGTGTAGCGGTTCTTCTTCTGCGTTGTGGATTTCGTTTCTTGAACCACAAACGATGAGCTGACACCCAAGAGATTTTCTGTGCAAAGTGTATTCTGTACAAAAAGCAAGATCGCGTCAGAACATCGCGGTTTCAGCTGGGATGGACCAGGTGCAGTTAGACCTTTCATGAACAATAATCAATAATCAACAATAAAATGTAAATAGCAAAGGAAGAAATCTAAAAAAAGAGAGAATAATAAAGAACTGAATGTAAAAAAAAGTCTTTCTCTGCAGATTTGAAGTTAGACCGCTCATGTGGGCGGAGCCAGTCTCATACTCAATTATTTAAGTGATAAAATTCTAGAATTCTTTTAAAAATATGGAAAATAAGACAGATATAAATATAAATAAAGAATTAGATGCAACAGTGAAGTCTGAACTGCTGCCCGATGTTAAGAACACAGCAGAAAATACATAATCAGATGTTTGCATTCCTGAAACGGGGGGAACAGCCCAGAGAGACAGTCCATGAGGATCTGGGTGCTGTAGGAGGAACTGAAACTGGTTCAGTTACCAGTGAGAAAACAGCTTGAAGTTCAGGGCCCTAATTGATAAATACACCCTTATGCAAAATGAGAATATGTACTTTCCCCAGACCAGATCCTGATGGTTTTAACTGAAAATGATTGTCTTAACCTGTATTCACACAGTGTCACCAACACCTGACTAATTGTATTTATGATTAATGTGTTTTTACACATAAATCATTAAAACAACAAATACCATAAAGTGAACCGCTCACAGATTGGTTAGCAATACTAACATGAGTCAGTCTAATCCGAATAATTGAGATTTATATTAGCGCTACTAATCACAGTGATTTCATTGTCGGTTTCTGATGTTGAAAAAATAATCAAAATTGCTCAGAAATCAGAATTAGTAATTATGAAATCAATTCTGTTACTTTGTCGATTCCTTTGATTCAAACTCTTCAGTCCACTCAAAGTTGTCTATTTGGTAAAACTGACTGTATTATGATTAGAGGTGGGCATGATCTCATTGTAATCTTGGATTTAATCTAGATTAAAATGGCTCATTTGAATTCTGCCGAAGGCATTAAGAATATGTGTGCTACCCAAATAATGACTATTCTCAAGCCAGGTGGCGCGTTAGACCAGGGACTCATCTCCTGTTTCCAAAATGCTTGAGAAAGCTGTTCTACTATGATAATTGGTGATGAAAATAAATTATGTTTAATAAGATGTACTTGTGTTTACCAACTGTTTATTCAGTTAAATAGCTGCATCCATGTTACCACGTCACGTTTGATGTGGTAATTTCACAGTTCGAAAACTCATTCTCTTGTGACAACAGGCTTAATAGAATCTAAACACTGGTTTTGTAAAAAAAAAACATTAATTTGTGTGCACAGGGCAACAAAGAAGACTTGGCTCCTATTTTTTTTTACCCATTCCTGCCGAAATACAAGGCAGCTGCTATGAAAGTGATCATGTTTTGGGAGGAGGCAGGTGGCTGTTCAGGTGGCGTTCAAAACAAACACACACACGCACACACACACAGTGTTTTAGTTACAGACAAGGCAGGTATTATTCCAAACTAACTTTGTTAAAAAAAAGTTTCTTCCAGGTTTCAAAGGGCAAAAGATCTATCCGGGTTTGTATAAAAATTTCCCGGGAAAAAAGCAGAGAGTGTCTCATGTATTACCAAAAAGGTAGAGAGCTCGTAACCCTGCGTCATTCAACCCCCTAGTAAGCGTAGTCATCGGTGACGTCATCAGCAGCGTCTTCCCAGTCAATGTTGGTGTTGTTGAGGATAACGCAGAGTCTCTCGCTTGCTAGCGAGTACACGGTGGGAAATGCAACCTCTGGGCCATCTGGTCATGGGAAAACTGGGAATGTTGTTTCACCAACCTCGCGTTCAATACAAACACACACATGATGAGTTACAGACAAGGCATGTATTATTTTTTAAAAGTCTGAACTAACTTTGTTAAGATTTTGAAAGTTTGTTCTAGGTTTTGGAAGCAAAGTGGTGTCACCAGTGGTGTCGTACTCCCTGGGGCAAAATGAGAATATGTACTTTCCCCAGACCAGATCCTGATTGCCTTAACTGAAAAGGAATGTCTTAGCCTGTAATCGATCATTGTCACCAACACCTGACTACAATATAGAAGATGTTGAAGAACATACTAGTTTAATTATTTAAAGAGTGGTGTGGAAACTAAATAACGAATGAGTCGGAGATCCTTTGAGTTATCTACGCTTTATTGTAGTAATTGGTTTAATGATTAATGTGTTTTTACACATAAATCATAAAAAAAAAAAAACATTAGTACTGTAAGATGGGACGTCTCAGGGCCATGTGGCGTTTCTGCGTTTTTGTTTTGCGTGGAGGTTCAACACTTTCGTTTTACATGTCTTTGTCGGACGGCATTGCAGTATTTGGCGGCCCTCCCCCACCGAGCCAAAGGTGCTGTCAGGATCGCCTGCTCTCTTTGTCCTCCCCATACGGGAGACATCGGGGGCGTGACGTCAGAAACAGGTTCTGATTGGCCTGTGACAGCTTCCTATAGGTCAGGTGTATAAAGGATTGTTCACTTGTGGTTAGGGGCTTTCTGGTTTTTCTTTTCTATCGGGAACTGAGGGAAATCTTCCCATCAGTAACTGAGTCTTTCCTATTTTACCTATTTTTCTCATGGCTCTTTCTCTCCCTTTACTCTTTCTTTTCATTTTGGTTTTCTCTGTAACATTGGTAGCTTTTTTACATACAATATTCACACGTAACTGCAATAATAATTTACCGGTGTTAATAAATAAGGAACTGTTCATCCTTTATTCTATTAAGCCATGCCTCTTTCTGCCAGGTAACATCATGTTGAAGTGGTTTGAATACAGTGCTTTTGTGTGTAAAGAGAGAGAGTTTATAACCATTCTCCTCAGTTTTAAAGTACCATAAAGTTTCTTTGCACCTTCTGAATCTAAATCGCTCACAGATGGGTTAGCGGCAGCCAGTCAATTCTGAATCGCTGAGATTCATCCGTGTTAGCGCAACTAATAACAGTCAATCGTTGGTTCAATTGGTTGGAAATGTAATCAATTCGGAATCGCTCAGAAATCCAATTTAGTGCTACAAACCCTATTCTATTTATTTGCCAATTCAAACACTTCAGTTGACTACAAGTTGTCCATTTGGCAAAACTGACTTTAAGTGAATTCACTCTGCATTAAAAAAAAACACGAGGCAAGAAATATTTTTTTAAAAGTCCAAACTAACTTCATTGAGATCTTGTAAGTTTGTTCCAGGTTTCGTAAGCAAAAGATCGATCCAGGTTCTGATAAAAACGTCCTGGGAAAAAAACAAACATGGAGGGAGGAACTCATGTTTTTTTTTTTACCACGATATGTGTGAATAGTGTACATTAAATTACTGTTACCTCGCTGCCTCTTAGCTGCCCTCTTCCCCAGACGCCCTCTTCTACCAGCTTACCATTGTGTAGATGTCTTCCTCCTCGCTGTCAGCCTCTCTCTTCTTCACACACCCGGAAGTAAGGTGAATGACACAGGGGGAGAGCACGTAACCTGCGTTATTCAACCCCTGGACCATCCCTTCCTTTAGGCAGTTTTAATATTGGTTAGCTGTGCTGCGTCCTCTGTTTTATTGTACCTGTTAGCTCACTGTAAATAAAAGCACTGTTTGTTTGGTTGTGTGTGTAACAGCGGACCACCTCCTCTCCACACCCTTGTTGCGTTTCTTAGACCCCTAGACTTAGGAACGTGAACTCTGACCAAGACCACGACGTTCAGAAAACGCCCCCGCTCACCCGAGGTTCAGAACTCTAATCGCATTAATCCACGGCATGCACGATGGGCCATATTCTTCACATGCTTTGAATTCACTTTGTCCTACATCACTGGCACCAAAAACGTTAAAGCTGATGCCCTGTCCCGCCGATATGTCCTGCAGGCTGAGGACAATCTCCCCATCCTCTCACAGCCCTTCCTACTAGCACCCGTGCACTGGTCCCTCATGCAAGAAGGTATTGCAGACCACGCACACCTCCCCCCACCCAAAACAGTACCTCCCAAACTCACGTATGTCTCACCCCCTCTCTGTCTACGCGTCCTACAATGGGGGCAAGACACACCTCTGGCCGGACACCCCGGACGTCAGCGGACCCTGACCAACATACGCCAGACGTTTTGGTAGCCAGGTCTTGCCACGGACGTAAAGGCATATGTCGCTGCCTGTTCCACCTGCGCCTCACACAAGGCCGACACCCAGAGACCACAAGGCCTTCTCCTTCCACTACCTCACCCCCATCGCCCGTGGTCCCATGTCTCCATGGATTTTGTCACAAGACTCTTACTTCCTGGACTCCCCGTCGCTGCCCAGACCGTCGGCATCATCCTCCAGGAAGTGTTGCGGAAGCTTGGGTCCCCAGTAGACATCCTATCTGACCGTGTGAACGTGTGAAGTGTCAGCCGTCAGGACCGCCCACTCTCTTTGTCTTCCCCAAATGGGAGGCACCGGGGGCGTGACATCAGAAACAACAGGTTCTGATTGGTCAGTGACAACTTCCTGTAGGCCAGGGGTATAAAGGTCTGCTCACATGTGGAAAAAGGGACTGAGCTTCCTAGCTCAGGGGTTTTTCCATCGGAAGCCAGAAGGCTTCTGAGTCTTTTTCTCTTATCCCATTTTTTCTCATGGCTTTTCTCTCTCTCTCTCCCCCTTTACTCTTTCTTCTCATTTTTTTTTCCCTGTAACATTGGTACCTTTTTACATTCAATATTCACATGTAACTACAATAATTATTTACCGGTGTTAATAAATTAGAAACTGTTCATTTTTAACCTCTATTGTGCCATGCCTCTTTCTGCCAGGTAACATCCAATTGGAGTGGTTGCATACAGTGCTTTGTGTGGAGGGAGAAAGAGTTTTTATACACTCTGTTCTCTCTCACACCACATGGTCTTTTTTTACAATGAGCTCGCGTGGACCAAGACTGTTCCTCGGCCACGGCGCGTTCTCCCTTCTTCGAGGTGGTCACTGGCCTCAAACCCACCTGGTTCCCCACATCCACGATCGAGGGACTGGTGCCAGCAGTAAGCAGCCGACTTTGATAAGGCCGTCAGATAAATTATGTAAATGGTTTGGGTTTCCACATGAGGACTGCCCATGTCGTCAAGCCCCCGAAAACTGGGACCCCGCTTTGTTGGTCCTTTCCAGGTGACTCGACGCAACCCTGTGGCGTACCAGGTGGCCATTCCGCGCACAATGCGCATCACCCTGGTGTTCCACGTCTCTCACCTGCAATCCTCTCTTGTCCCCTCTGCCACCGCAACTAATCATTTGTTGAGAAGTGCTGAGATCAGAATGTATTTGTAATACTGATTTTATTAGCCCGCCAAAAAGTTGCATGTGACCCTTTTTCTGCACATAACAAATATACTCGCATAACAAAACAGATGCTATATGCACACTTAGTGTGCATTATAATGCAGTATGTTTGGAGCTTTTATACATTAACACAAAACAAAAGATTTCAGTGAAGCATTGTGCGTGTTGGCTGTTTGTTGAGCATTGTTCTGCATCTTCTCATACTTTGGTGTGGAACATTTCATGGTCAATCAAAGAGCAGGATAATTTCTGCGACATACAGAAATAGTTTATTTGAACATTTCTTTTTTTTAAATAAATATATACAGTTAATGCTGCAAATTAAGGGACAGAACTGTGTCAACTGCTGTAAATGAAAATGGATAACTCCGGAGTAATAAAATTGCGAGAGATTCTAATGAGGCCGTTCATAAAAGAAACCCCATGTTCAAGGCACCAGAATCCCTCTCTGGTACAGTGAGAGTTCACTTTATACACTGCTACTTTTACCACAAAACAAGGTGTAAAACGTAATCCCTGAGGTCAGAGAGTTTAACCAGTCTAGAATATCCACTACTGAGAACAATTAGGGACATGAGAAACATTAAAAATGCAATAACAAATGTGATATTCAACTATCCTTCATTTTCAAACGTAATACTGTGAAAAGTATTCACAAAAAATATTTTCAAATCTAAACCATTCCTGGGGAGCTCTGTATGAAATCATTAATCCTGTATAATCTGTAGTGCTGGTACATGTTCATATTTAGTCTTTGGTTCTGTTTATATTGATAGAAAATTAGATTTTTCAGAAATGTATTCCCATTCTAACAGCAACCAGAGATATCTTGATATTTGTGAGCATATCTGCCAATTTTTTACATATTTGAAATTAAAATACCCTAAACCCTAATAAATAGTTTCAAACAAAATAAAAACATGTTCACACTGAGGAATAACACACAAAAAAAAGCTGGAAAAATCAAAAGTGTGAGTCAAGTGTCAGAATGTTAAAAAAATATGTATACATCATTCTTGCTCTCTCAGAGTTATGTGTCTCACACATCATCAAATATACGACCTCGAGACAGGGACGTGGACAAATAACGACCTCCAGTGAATCTGGGAAACACAAGCAACAGACAAGTGAATTCATAAAAAAACATGACATCATTTTGTATGTGGGGATTGAGAAATGTCAAATTACATAATATATTTTCTTATGGCTGTCAATGAATTGAACTAATGAAAATAAACAAACTGCACATGCAAAAGATTCATCATCTGAATCATCCCTAAGACTTCTTTCCTCTCTGTCTCCATCTTTATGTACAGATTATCTCTGGCTAGGATGAAATCTGTGTTATAGGTCAGTCAAAAGAAATACATAGTGCAGTTTTGTTAATTGTTGTTTGTTTTTTAAACACACAACATATTTATAAACAAATCAACAATTAACATGTTTATTTTGACACCCCTGAATAATAAATGTAGATATTTGTACCTCCTGTCCTCAGAGTCTGGGGTATCTTCACCATTGAAGTCTAAAGGTTCGACATCCTGCAGAAGTTCGGCATGGTCACTTATGTCTCTCCCAGAGCTTGGAGCAACTGTCCACACATAGACACACATTTTCCTCATCTTTACTAATATATTTGGGATGAATCATATCAGACATCAGAACACAATAGACAAAGCAAAGCTTTTCACTTTGTCAGACCCTGTACTCACATGTGCTGCTGTTCACAGCACTGTCATGGCTCTCCTTCAGTTCGGAATAGGCATTCCTGTTCCTGCCCATGTATTTTTCTCTTCGCTCTCTGTATTGCTCTCTCCAGTCCTGTACGAACAAGCAGTGGTATAACTTTACAACCAAGTCCTAACACCGACAAACTGATTCAAATCAAGATAACATCCATTTCCTTTCCTGGAGCCACAGCATATTTCAGTATAATCATTTCTGGACATGTGTTGAGAAGTCTAAATAAAAGCACAAAGGGTTCCTTTCCCCCTCCCTGCGGGAGGACAACACTGTCAAATACATGGTCAGCTACAAGACAAGACATCCAAGCATCTCAGAAACGAGGACACATACTCTTCTGCGGTTCTCTCCATCGTCGGTCCTCTGCCGTTTTCTTCTCTCTGCAGGGAAAAACAGTGTCCTTTACAAACCACTCGAACCACATCAGGAACAAACTCGTACGCAGCGAGATGTCTGCACCTCTGCGGATCAGCTCTCGGCCTTCATCTACCAGGTCAGAGGTCATGTGGTTTTCGCCAATAAACTGCTGAAACCCAAGGATGTTGAGGCAACGTGTGCCAAGGCTGTAAGCAAGAGATACAGCAAGTGAATACAGGAGCAAAGATATCCCATCTTGCCCCTATATACATGTTTCTTTCCAGGCTCAAATTACACATACAACAAAATACGGGTTTTCACCCAACCAAGTGCAAATTGAATACACAGTAGAATAAGTTGTACACACAATTGTACTTCTGAATCACAGACAAAACCATCAAGTGCAATTCCACTACAGCAGTGTTACGAGAAACAATTTGTCATTCAGTGTGCATTGGTAAAGTGAGTGCATAACCAGAACAAACTTACCTGTAATAGGTTGCAATACACAACAGCAAAACCAGCATTGGATAATAAATGTAGAAGCCATTTGCAATAAATGACAGGACCTTCATGGATCCCATGATCTGGGAGCAAAGAAACAAGTAGCTGGTGACTGCAGTATTCTTGCACTTTCGCTCTCTTGATGAGGTGTCTGTGCTTTTTGCTGCTGATCGTACCGATGTGTAGGCTGTCTGCTGTCTCTGCTGGTGGGAGATGGTCGAGTCCATATGAATTAGACCAAGGAAGTTGAGGCAGAGTGGCGGAGTTAATCGACAGAACAACCTTCATATGGAGAATGAAAAATGAAAAGTTTAAGAAAAGTCTAAGAATTCACCAATAAAAAGAGCTAGATTTGGGCCTCACTCTGATACTTTAGGATGAATATCAGAGCAAGACTTGAGCAAACGTACATGCCACTGAACTGAAGGCTGTAGGCATCTGTCTGGTGATGCGGTGCCAGGTAGTAGTAGTTGAACACTCGGATTCGGAACACAGTGGAGTACACGCAGTAACAGAGGAAAAAAATTGTGACAAAGCACGCCATCTAGGGGACAAAATGGTGGATCAGTGCAGCAGAATGGCGTTTACTTCCATATATCTGACAGGGACTGTCAGATGCTGTAAATGTAAAGGATGAACATGATATTGTGTTTGCAATAATATTTTTTTAAATCACCTCGATATATAGGTAATTGTAGTCCTTCTCTGCCAGTTGGATGAAGACAGCAAACAAGGAGAGGACAGGCTGTGTGCTGAAGAACGTGCACTCCGACCAGACCACCACCACCGAAAACAGTGAGAGGAGGATGGCCAGCACCCGGTAGAACCACCGCCTCAGGAGACACTCCCAGTACCACTCTGCAGCAACAGGCAGGCGAAATATCTCATTACGGAATTCTTAACACACACACACACACACACACACACACCTTATCACAAATGTCAAACAGAGATTAGCTAGAAATGTTTCATGAGATATGGGAAGAATAACAGATGGCCTCCCTCACACGCTACAACACCAACAGTTATGAAGCATGTTTTTTCCCTCATTGACCATCAGATGGATCTAGTGAGCCTGCACAAATCACCCTTAACCTGTTTGCCAATTGCAAACGATCATTATGAATCTGCTTAATGACATAATGAAATCAGATCTTTTAAACCTGTAGTCCACATGGTACATTCAAATGTGCATGGAACTCTTGGTTTTGTTATTTGCTGCTGCAATCTGAAGTATTTTGTTTGTAATGGCCAAGGTTACAAGGTTAAATTTCAAGGATTTAGCGTAGGTGACTCACCTATAGTAGGTGTGTACACATAGCTACTGACCCAACCCACAGGCTCTGAAGAAGGGAAACTGTGGACAAAGTGGCGTGTGCCGCTGGTCTCATTTTTAGCCACGTCCTCCAGATGAAAAGCCTCGTCTAGGAGCATCTGCCACTGGACCTGAGTTCGATTGTGCCGCTGCACAGCATATATCGCCTGGGCAGGAGAAAACACGCAGACCACTCATTGACATATTTTCAGATTTATATTATTGCATTATTTGCACATCACCAAAGCAGTGATTGCATATTTGTTACTCTGCACCTTTACTACTAATTTCACTGATTTTAGTGCAAGTAAGATGTTTGTTTGATTACTCCTGCACTGCCTGTGTCCCAATTTTGCACTGTCAATGTCACACACGTGCACGTTGTCACTTTATAACATTGTTTAAATGTTACATGTGCATGTAAATATCCTAGACTGTACGTTTTATTTAATTCTACTTATATTTTTCTTTATCTTTGATTAAAACCCTAGTTTAAATGTGCATCTGCTGGTTTGCTCCAAACGTTAGATCACTGTACTTGTATAGTGACAATAAAGACATCTATCTATCTATATAACATACAAAAAACATTTTTGCTTACATCTCTTTGCAAGGTGAGGTATCTTTTAATACTGTTTTTACTTCACAATTATTTTAATGCAAATGTTACCTTATTACACACTCTAATATTTAATTTCTAATATAACTCCCTTATCTTTGATTACTGCACGCATTGACAAAACCAGTCAACATAGCTCTTTACTTCTTGCTACATAGTGAGTGTGCAAATGCATTTACTTTCACTATTTTCTATGAGCTGACTTCACAAAACAGTTTAGTTCCGCCATACCTGCTTATGCAGCTTCACAAGGTTCTTTTTACAGGGACATGGGTTCCGATTTTCATCAAAGTCCTCATAGTCATCCATGTTCCGGCCCATTTTCTCTTGGTACTCTGTTGGGCACTGTAAAACAGCCATTCATGACACCACCACCTACATTTGATGAGTATTACTAATTATGATTACATAATAATGATTGCTATACCTTCCTCAGAACTGTATCAAT
This sequence comes from Denticeps clupeoides, assembly GCF_900700375.1. Classification (NCBI taxonomy): domain Eukaryota; kingdom Metazoa; phylum Chordata; class Actinopteri; order Clupeiformes; family Denticipitidae; genus Denticeps; species Denticeps clupeoides. The sequence continues at coordinate 3,926,345 of NC_041717.1, forward strand.
GCACTTCCGCAGTGGATGATTATACTTGATAGCCTCACTGGCATGTCTAACATCCTGCAAAAAAAACGAATGCATTTATTCTCATGCTGCAACTTATACCAAATGGATCTGCAGTAAAAACATAGTTTACGCAGAAAGTTCTCTCTCTGCATGTACATATAAGAAAAATGTGCTTTTGGGTTGATACCCACTGACTGTACACTGCTAGGAGGATATTGTCACCAGGTTCTTACAGTGCATGTTACACATAATCATAAATGAAGAACCACTATGTGACAGTTCCACTATGCAGCATGCCAGGCCTTGGATCTATATCCAAAAACCCAGAACACCCTGCTGAGAAGTCAGCCAGTTAACATTTAAGATCTCACTCACTTCCATGACATCCTCCAGGTTTTCCTCAGCATCCGTTTTCTCACTCATCAGCTTGGCTGCCTTAAAGTAGGTCTTGGCCAGCAAGTAGCCATGACAGGAGGCGTTCCAGTAGGAGCGTGGGATCTCCACCAGTCCATATCCCAGCAACAGCACTAGAAGAAACAAGCCCCAGGTGTTGGCGGCAGTGATGCCAATCACCTGTAACTGGGACCTGAAAGGGCACACACACACACTCACACCTTTCAGCATCACAGTCGAAGATTCCTGAAAAAAACATCATGTTGTGGAGATGAACTGTGGCACTCACCACGACAGGTTGAGTTTGGGGCTCACAGCCACATAGATGAGCAGAGAACAGAAGATGAGCAGGTATGTGCCGTAGTAGATGGCATTCTCAATCAGAGCGGTCTTGATCTTCCCGGAGATGGAAAAACCTCCAGAGCGAGCATAGGACTGCATAAAGGGCAGAAGGAGCCTGCGTGCAAAACAACATCTTCCTTAGATGCAGCTGCAAGCTACGTTCGTGTGCATCTTCCATCATTCTTGAGATTTTCTCACCACGTCAAGCACTGGGACGTCCAGTACACAACTCTCCAGAAAACTGGCAGGATCCCATCGGGTATGTAGCTCCATGGTTTAATGCACACGTTCGGTGCCCTAGAGAAAGACCAAGAACGGTAGGATGGTAGAACGTGTCTAGAACAGTGGGTTGAACACAACCTGAACATTCATAGAAACCAAAGAAATGAATGACCTTTTTGTAGGAGAAGCGGAAGTGTTTGGAGAATGAACTGAATATTCAGTGGCTGTTGTAACCTCCTTTTCGCTGTTAATATTGCACTGGTTGTAGACACTCTGAAATAGTGCGATATCATTCATAATGGTACAAGGCATGATTATTAATGTGAATGGGGCAGGAGGGAACCGTTTCGCCTACCGTGCTGACATCCAGGGGCAACGTGAACACGATCAAGAAACAGAGGAACCAGGCGAGCAGGGTGGCGAACAGCACCATCCGCTGCTGCTTGCGGAAGTCCCCATAGCGGTGCAGAAGGAACAGCGCCAGAAAGAAAGCCACCAGCACCTCAACGACAAGCGCTGCGCCGCTCATCCTCACGTCATGCTGCATCATACAACACAGGCCACCACTTGAGACGACGCCGGGGACTCGTCATGACACGAGAATTACGGAACACTGTATTGACCTGTTATTGTTGTGAACACTAGTGAATTGTAATAAGGATTTAGCTCGATAATAGATGAAACACCCATATCACGTTAAAAATAGACTAGACAGCCTCTAGAAGGCTGTGTATCCTACGGCAGCTCCACTGCTATTGGCTATTTTCACAACGGACGGGAAGAACTTTTCTAAAAAGACTGAGCGGAATTCTTACACTTTCTCACATCCAGTGGAGGTAGCGCGTCGGCAAAAATCCAGCAGTCGAATTTCGCCCGCGGGACGCCATTGCGCGTCAAAATGTAACAACTATAAACGTGAATGGAACCTTTGATGCATGACGTCATTCTCCGCCAACGTCATCTGCTTGCGCAGGCATTCTGGGAAATGCGGTTCTCGGGTAACAGGGGGGACTTTGTCAGCAGCAGGCTGTGCAATCCAGTGCATTTGAACAACGCCCACATTAAACTCGTGATGGCCTCTGTTTGTTCGCGTCCAAAATGCGCAGCGCTTACTGTGTTTAACAACGTAACTGCTGAGAGTTTATCTCCTGGAGTCATTTGCCTGGAGTCAGTCCGTGCGCCTCCTTGCACACTTCATCTGGACGTTCTGCGTAGTTGTCTATAGGTGGCAGTACATGCTTTAAAACATACACTTTCTAATACATAACACATTTAATATGCAACACATGTGATCTATCTAACACAACAAACATCTGGTGTCTGAAGAAGAGCACCAGGAACAGCGGGTAGATAGTTTTTTTCACTGTACCCATCTGAACTTTATCTGTAGATGCAAATGATGTCAAATTGTAGTGTTGCCAAAGTATAATTGCATTTAATTTCCTTGTGGCTAGGAATATATTAATGATGTTTTTTAAGGTACAGTACAGGCCAAACGTTTGGATACCTTTTCATTCAATGTGTTTTCTTTATTTTCATGACCATTTAAGTTGGTAGATTCACACTGAAGGCATCAAAATTATGAATGAACACATGTGGAGTTATGTACTTAACAAAAAAAGGTGAAAAAATTGAAAACATGTTTTATATTCTAGTTTCTTTGCTCTGATTACGGCTTTGCACACTCTTGGCATTCTCTCGATGAGCTTCAAGAGGTCGTCACCTGAAATGGTTCTCCAACACCAACTCTTGAAGGAGTTCCCAGAGGTGTTTAGCACTTGTTTTCAGGTCCGGTGACTGTGGAGGCCAGGTCTCCACTTTTTGTTAAGTGTGTCCAAACTTTTGGCCTGTACTGTACATATCAGACTCTTCATTTTAACAAACATATGCACATGCACATACTCACAAAACTCACAAAAGGTTTTTCAGACAATATTCGGATATCTAGAAATGGCAGTGACCTTGAATTCTTTCAACCAAACAACTAATATCCATAAAACTGTGTTAGAATTTCACTTTTGACAAATTCAGAACATTCTTTGGTACATTTTGAGTTGCACAGTGCGGCTTGTGCTCATCCTCTTATCCTTCTTGTTGCGAGCCACATGGTGTCCATGAGGCACACCATAACTCACGTGCATTCCAATAACAATCCTGTGGTGTTTTTTCATAGGCAGCAAGAAGCCCAAAAATAAGGGTCATCTGAGTAAAGTGATCCTAAAACGCTAATGCACACAGCCTTGTCTTCAACAAGGGAATCCAGATTACCAACAAGGTCCAAACAGAGATTTTCCAACAGTCCCAAACAGAGGTTCCAGTCTTCCAGCAGCTCTGGGCTGCCAAGAAAATTAAACCACAATGATTCAAGCATGTCCAGAGATTGTGTCCAGTCTTCAAAAATCATCTCCATGCCAAACACCACAGGAAATCAGTCTGCTTCTCTTAGTTACCAATAGTGGTGTCAGTAGTGTTCCTGATACTACCTACTCAGAATGTGTTCCTAAGTGCTTAAAGTGACCATCTGCTTCTTCCTTGATCTTAAACCCTTTAACAGGGATGTTGGTTATCACTGAGTAAAGGATTAAACTTTATATAGGTCACTATTTGTCTTTGCTTTCTTTCTTATTTCCTCACACATGATACAATCAATCGTGCTCCTTTATAATTGTATGATCAGAAGTTGTCCTGTCAGGTTCAGAAAGTAAAAATCCAGAATAAGATTTACTTTCACTTTGTGTGCACATCAGTTGAGAAAACCATCAACATGGGGAGAGCATGAAAACTCCACCCCACATAAGTGCTTTCCTGAAGGGTGGATTTAAAAAAAGGAACCATTTATGCATTTAGTAAATATAAAAGTAAGTAAAAGTAATGAATATATAAACTGGGTTGGTAAACATAAACATGTTTGTAAAACATGTAAAAATCGTAAAACTATACAATAAAAAAAAATTTGATACAATTAATGTAGCTGCATTGTGTTCACTTCCTGTTTGGGGTGTGACCTTTGATGAGAAATGAATCCTAGACAGAGACAATTCCCGTGTAATGGAGATGGACAGTGAAGAAGGTTTAGGGCCGATTCAGATGACACATCTTTTGTGTGCACCTGAAAATTAATTTGAAATCGAGTATGGCTGCTCAAACATGGGAGTAACGTGCTTGCGGTATGTTCTCAATGTGCTTACACCATGTGCGATCAGATGAAAACTCTGAAATGCACACAGTGCCGTGTGACACACAGGACACATTATTTTTGAGAACATATTCTGAATTTGCCCTAGAGTGGAAATATTAAAAATAGACAGTTGCCTGACTGAACTATGGACCAAACCAAAGAAATTTGCACAACATTTCAATATTATTCACTTAAAAAGTTTGCATGGTGTTCTATTTAAAAAAAAATACCAGTCTCTCCGTCATCCCCGTCTATTTCCCCACACTGTTTTCCCATCATAGTTTTAAAAATGCATTATAGTAAGCTTTAGTCCTAAGAAAGTTTATTTTAGGGCTGTCAATTGATTACATATTTGAACTAATTAACAGCACATTTTTCAATGAATGGATTTTCAACTACATGGTATGGATTATTTAAAGAACACCCATTAGTTGGACTGATTTAGAAACACACCCCAGGATTGGTTTGATGTGGCCTCAAAATCTCTAGAGGTTCTATGGGAAGTGCTGAAAACATTTAAACTGTTATCAAGCCCCTTAAAGCATAATCTCACCAAATCATTTCTGTGTAAAAGGTTTTATTACACAGACAGCTTCATATAGGGATTTAATTAATAATCTCATTCACTCTACCCCAGTTTCCTCTCAGGAAAAACATATCTGTTTTGCTAGAAGACAGCGGGTGTTCTGACCTAAAAGGTCCATCCCTAAAACCTGAAGGAGATTCTCACTCTACTGACATTCTTTAGCTTTGAGAAGCCTGAGAAGGGGTCTTCAGAGCCTTCCCTCACTTGTGTTGTGTAATTTCTTGGTATCCTTTTCAAGTCGTTACAATTTTTTTTGTTTGTTTTATGTGTATTTTTATGTGTAATATGCATATCATAGAATCCATTTAAAAACTTAAATCCAACAGTTCACATGTATTTCTTTTTAAAGCAGGGTAGCATATAACACACACTAACAAAGGAGGTTGTTCTAATGGCGAGTCTTCCCTTGGCGGCAGTCATGGCACATAGTGGTTCCTAGTTTAGCAATAAATCTAATCCTAAAGTATATAAAGTTATTTAAACGGTTTTGTTTATGGTCTTTCTGGAAGATTCACCTTCTTTGTGCCTGAATATAATACCACTGACGCATTGGGGATCTCTAACATATAAGGACAGACTAGAGACCAAATTTGGTTGCATCCATTCAAATGTGAGAACGAGCAGCCTGCCTTGTCCCCAGCTTGCCCCTAAACAACAGATACGGATACACAAAGTTCTTTGTTTGAAGTTTGATCCATGGGAAACCCTGGGCACAAAGATTTTTGGGGACAATACAGGCACAGTGCTGTCTGTCCCAAGGGTGGCACATGGAGCGCAGATCCCATATCCTGCTCCAAATTAGACCTCCTCTGAGACGTGCCCCTCCTTTTGGCTTACCTATGTCAGTTGCCTAGATAACCACACAAAGAGGGGTAGATTTACATACAGTGGTTGAGAGTTCAGTGTTCAACAGCTACACAGCCATGTTTAAAAGTGCCACTGTCGGAACTGCAGGTCGCTTTTGTGGACTGAGTGGGTGGTCAGTAACCTTGTCATCACCAAAGTCATGCAGTACAATTATGACGGTATAATACCCAAGGTGCTAGTAGCCAAGTGGTGAAAAAACTCAACCATGAACCACTGAGACCACCTATGTGAAAAGTTTGAAGCCCACTTTTATAAGTGCTGCTACCATTATGAACATGACACTTGTTCGAGGAAAATCCACTATGCTGTTGGTGAATAGTTGTTGTTCTTGTGGCCTGGAAACAATTAAATTATATTTATTAAGCATTATGTGTATGTTGACCTAAAGGTTAAGTTAAAGGTTTACATGGGTATGTATACATTTTGTATGGGTATAAATGTCATATGTCCTTTAAAATGTTTGGATTATTAAAAGTCTTCTTCTTCCCACTTCCTCAAGTTTTGTTGTGGGAGGATTCCTAAAAAATTCAGGCACTGCCTTTAAATCCCACAAATATGAAAAAATGTTTAATCTTGTTTTCAAAGGCTGGAATTGGGCATGGTCCAGTTCAGCAGACATCAGGGTTGGAAGATGACTGTAGGTTTTATCTTTACAACACTGATTCACATTATTGCAAGCCATGTTGTCTGCTGTGAAATCAATTGGTGTTGTAAAATAATGCTTAATTGTAAAATATTTTTCTTTTATTCTGTTATGCTTTTATTATTTTATTCAGTTAAAGGAAACAGGTAGGTACAAGTGAATGTGGGAAATCCTCCATTATGGCTCAGTAAAATGTGATAAATACCGTCAGTACTATGTATTATTTGCTTAGATATACCTGAAGTTGGATGGATGTAGCACATAATTTCATACAAAGCATATCTTCAGGATTCATAGAAATGAACAAAGTGAAGCATTCGGTGCACTACCATCTCAAAAATTCAGATTATCAGAGCTTTAATTTGACCTTCTTATTCTCTGGGTTCTATCTTGTGAAAACAGATTTTGCTTTAATTTCTTATGTCAGATCACTCACTCCTACTTCAAAAACCCTGGTAGGAATACGTTTTCTGCAACCTGACACTAATCCAACATGCTAATCAGTTGTGTAAAAGCAGATTTGTGCAGAGAAGAGCAGAGGAAGCATCAGTTCTGCAAATCTGTGGATGTGTAACAGCTACCTGTGCTTAACTTTCAACAAAGTGTCATGTTAGGGATAATAGGGATGTTTATCTAAAACAAGGGTATTTATGCATGAAAATTGAAGATTTCCTATGAGAGTGATGCCTTGGTTTTGGTCTCTATAGATTTCATCCTAAAATTCAAAGTCATCCTTGAACTCATCTGAGCTCATCTTTCCTTGCCTTTGAGAAAAAATCTTTTTGAAAAAAAAAACACCCTATTTGTGATCAATCTTTTCGAGTAGAAAACTGACCTCTAGTGTCCAGGCTGTTTGTCACATCAGCGTGAGACTGAAAACAATAGAACTTTGTCAGTATGACTGAGGCAGATTTGTATCAAGAACAAGTTGTCCAGCATGACACGATGTGTGCACAAGACATGCTGTGTCCTGCCCTGTTTGTTGGGTAACTTCACCCAATCCAAAACTAGAATGACAGATCAACGCTAATCTTTTTTCGGGTAAAGGAGGAAGACCCATTTCATCCTGCCGCTCTGTGTCATTACTCATTGTAGTTATTTAAAGGGGCGTTTCCTCTCAAGCCAGTGAAAAAGAGAGAGTTCAGCCCTTTCTTTCTTTAAAAGCCAAGCTGGTAAACCCCTCCCTCTCCTACAGGCCCTGAGAGTAAAAAAAAAAAAAAAAAAAAGCATACACCCCCCCCCTCGCCCATCAGATCTCCTCTGTCATTGGCTGTGCCTTTCTCTCGCTCTTTCAGTCCCTCCTCTGCAGCTCTCCAGTCTGCGCTGAGTTGCATACTCATACTCGCAGCTACGCTGGCAGACGTTGCTCAAGATATTCCCTCCTCAAGACCGAGACAGCGCTGCAGAGGTAGAGGAACCCTTCTCTTCATTCATCTTTCACTCTGGTACTTTTCTGATTGGCTGACAGCGAGGGAAGTGCGCTGGTCAGTATGACCAAGTGAGAGCCCTGGTGTGAGCTGCTTCGTGGCCCTCCGAGCCGCCGAGTGTTGAGTTGTAATGACGCTTTGTTTGGGCTCTCTCCACCCTGAAACCACTTCTAACTTCTAACCACTTCTACATGCTTTGGGGGCTACAACAGAGGAGCACATGGACTAGACGTTGCGTAACCACTGCCGCTCAGGTTGTCTGTACGGCTGATAACGTTCTTTGGTTACGTTGTGTTTCCAAAGTTAGTCGTGCAAAGTGCCGCGACTTGAGAGGAAAAATAAGATTTGCGTGCATTTTGCGAAAAGGAAAAAAGGGTGAATGACTTCTTTATGCGTGCTTCTTGGAATTCCCTCCGCTTTTCCTGGGAATCTGAGAGCCTCTGCCAACTGATAGATGAAAGGGATACCTTCACAGATACCTGTATTCTCACCACAGAAACCTGCTTATTCACCGTCCCTCACTGCTGGGAAATCCAACACTCTTTCACCCCTTCTCGACAGGCTCAGCAAAGGAGAACCCCTGGAGTCTGCAGACCGACAGCCATGACCCAGAGCAAAGGGGAGAACCCTCTCCCACGGAACCGCCTGCAGCAGATCCGCCAGGGCATCCAGCACCGCTCCGTCACGGCACGGAAGAAAGTAGAGAACATCTCGAAGAATGATGTTAAGAGCTTCTTCAGGAGAAACTCCTTTGTCATTCTCACCATCATCGCTGTTGTCATAGGTAAGATCGCAGTCTTCATCGGAGTGGAGAACCTGGAATTTTATCTACTTGGACAACAACGTGTATTTGTGTTGGTTTATGGCTCCCTCTGGTGAGGCTGCTAAGCATGTTCAGGGATCTTGATGTGACTTTTGCCACAGATTAGTTTACAATGCGATGTAAACGTGTGCGCGCGTGCGTGTGTGTTTTTTTTTTTGGCAGGTATAATATTGGGATTTGCCCTGCGACCCTACAAGATGTCCTATAGGGAAGTGAAATATTTCTCCTTTCCTGGGGAGCTGCTCATGCGCATGCTGCAGATGCTGGTGCTTCCTCTCCTGGTCTCCAGTCTGATCACAGGTGAGTAGAGGCATGCTGCCACGACTGCTGGATTTCCCATGCCATGGGATCGATCATGTGATCACATTTAACAAGGCTTTTATGGCATCTGACATAAAAACATTGGTTGGTAAGTTGTGTGGCCTTTTTTCTTCTTGGCAGATTTTGGAGATTGAATCATTCGTGTCAATTCCCATAGATGCCCCAATGAATGTGATGTACATTATTTTTTAATCACAGCAGGGAAACGGACAACTTTCACATTCTGTTGTACATGGTGGTTGGCTTTTTTGTTAAATACCAATTTTTTTAACAAAACCAGTGTTTTAGGTTTAAAACAGGTTTGCCTTTTTTTGATGGTCAGTACTTGTGCAGTTAGAATTGAACACGTTATTTAGATAACCTTGGAGGAAAGGGAGAATTGGCAGGAAATGTGACACCATCCAGATGCGTTTTCACAGATGGAGATGTGACCAGGTGACGCAGGGGACGGCCTGACCCATGTGGCAATGGGAACATATGCTATTCCTGTGTGGCCTGTGGTCAGAAATTGCCACGTCAAAGCAGGGGGTAGTGCAGCCTGAATGGGGTCATGGGTCTTTGGAGCCATGTCGAGATACAGCCACAGGACACAAAGGCCTTATTTACTGGCTCCTGAAAGCTGGGCCTCTGTGGAGAGCTTACCGAAGTCCTGTCCCTCTAATAGAATTTCACAGATAGGAGGCTTTTCCACTGAAAAAAAGAAGAATGAATAGGTGAATAGGACTGAGCGGGTTAATGCCATTTAGAGAATTACTCACTATAGTAATGCACGGAAGTGTTAAGAATGAATAATTGTACTTTGGAGGAACTATTATGAGTCAATGCATTTTTGTCTCTGTATTGATTCTAGATGCTCTGCACAAAGCCATCATTGCTCATAACATTGCAATGGTTCAATTGTATGAAAAAGAAAATTAAATAAATGACAGGTAATTTTTAACACAACATGGGACATAGAGCTGTAAATCACTTTTTAGATTATACAGACATTAATTGAGATTAAAATGACAACAAAAATGTATATACACTATTGTTAAAGAGTTTAGAGTATTTAGATATATCTTTTTTTAATAGAAAACAATTGCTTGTCCCATTGTTAACACATCAAAAACTAAACTCTAGCCTAGACATTGTCCATGTTATAAATGAATCTGGTAACTGGAAATGTCTATGAAATATCTGCATACATGTATAGAGGAACTTTATCAACAACAATTTAAGACAAGTTTGTCACTTTCTAAGCTTCTTTCATTTTTTGAAATCCATTTTCAATTATTTTAGTGTTATTTTATTACTTTTGTGTTTTTTTTTCTATTCAAACCCATGTCATGTTTAGGGTCATTTAGGGTCCTGAATAAAACATGGAAATTTCTAAATAACCACAAACTTTTCAGTGTGTACTTGTACACATGCGCTTGAAAGCGCCTAAAGCTAATTATGATATTTGATGAAAGGCTAGTTAGTAAAGTAATTTTGTAAATATGTATACATTTCTCATCATTTGAGATTAAAATCGTAATAACTATTTTATTACAGAACAAATTAGTTTGCCAATGGAAAGTGATTATTCCTGAATTGCCTTATGGTAACGTCTGTGGTTTGGTCTGATATTTTGTTTCTCTGAAGGATCTCTTTATGGGAAAGTCATTTGTCCTATGAATAAGCTTTTAGGGGGTAATGCTTCCCGTTTCCAGGGCGATGAGGATCATTACTGTGCCTTTGAGAACATGACTACTCAACAAGGTTCCCAAGCTTGACAGAAAGGAGCAGGAAAGAGAGGCGAAGGCGAGGCCAGGGGCTATGAGATCAACGCGCCAATGGACCAATAGAGGGGGCCGGAGGCCGTGAAGGGGGCACAAAATTTGTAATCAAAAGAACACATATATCTCCCTGACACAAAAGCCACCTTCTCTCGGGCACTGCTGAATGACAGAAATAACATGTGTAAGGCTGCTGACACTTCGGAAACAGACATTTAATTTTACTGCCCTTTGATCCATTGTTCTGTAAAAGCTGTTGTGCATCTCACAAAAGCTTTGCTTCTTTATTTGTTTCTTTATCGTACGCCCCCTTCTCGTTCTTTTTAACTCTTTAGGGTGTGCTGAGGCAATAAAAAGGGGGTCAAAGCCAGTGCCTAAAGTTTAAATCTGTTGCGTAGTCTTTGTAGTGAACGATAACTAATTCTGTTTTATTCCCTTTGTTGACGGATTTCACAAGACAACAATATCCTTATATCATATTGCAGTGATGGAATATTTTACAAGAGCTGAATGCCTTTTGTCCTGGATGTCACTATTTTATTCAGAAAGGTTCCTGAGATCTGTGAGAACTTTCTAAGTGGAGATATGAATCTACGTGGAATTTAACTTGAAGCTGTCTCCCAGGCATGGCAGCCCTGGACAGCCGGGCATCCGGGAAGATGGGCATGAGAGCCGTGGTGTACTACATGACCACCACCATCATCGCAGTCTTCATTGGGATCGTCATGGTGCTCATCATCCACCCGGGCAAAGGCAGCAAGGACGAGTTCTCCCGGTCACAGAAGATAGAGCAAGTCAGTCCCGCCGACGCCTTCCTGGACCTGATCAGGTACCTGGTGGCCAAATGGGAAGAGTGACCTCACTCTGTGTTTCTCGGGTTCTTCCACAGCATATTTTCATTTTTACTAGATTTAGGCCGACTGATCACTGACGGTAATGGTTTCCTAGAAGCGTCCATGATGCTAAGGGAAACATATAATAATAATAATAATAATAATAATAATAACTAGAAGCCAAAATTCCAGGGGAAATTTTGATGGGCCTGTCCGGGCGTTTTTCGTAGGAGCGCGGGCATGCTAACATCAAAAATGCTAACAGGGCTTGGCCAAGGTGCTTCACATGAAATTTGGTGACGTTTGGAGCATGTTTAAAAATTAGCATGTTAGCATGCTAATGCTAGCATGCTAACATCAGAAACGCTAACAGGGCGTGTCCAAGATGCGTGACGTTAAATTTGGTGATGTTTGGAGCATGTTTAACAATTAGCATGTTAGCATGCTAATGCTAACATCAAAAACGGTAACAGGGCGTGGCCAAGATGCGTCACTGTAAATTTGGTGACGTTTGGAGCATGTTTAAAAATTAGCATGTTAGCATGCTAATGCTAGCATGCTAACATCAGAAACGCTAACAGGGCGTGTCCAAGATGCGTGACGTTAAATTTGGTGATGTTTGGAGCATGTTTAACAATTAGCATGTTAGCATGCTAATGCTAATATCAAAAACGGTAACAGGGCGTGGCCGAGATGCGTCACTGTAAATTTGGTGACGTTTGGAGCATGTTTAAAAATTAGCATGTTAGCATGCTAATGCTAACATCAAAAACGGTAACAGGGCGTGGCCAAGATGCGTCACTGTAAATTTGGTGACGTTTGGAGCATGTTTAAAAATTAGCATGTTAGCATGCTAATGCTAACATCAAAAACGGTAACAGGGCGTGGCCAAGATGCGTCACTGTAAATTTGGTGACGTTTGGAGCATGTTTAAAAATTAGCATGTTAGCATGCTAATGCTAACATCAAAACCGCTAACAGGGTGTGGCCGAGATGAGTCATGTTAGATTTGGTGATGTTTGGACAATGTCCCTAATAAAGCAGCCAAAGGACCAGGGGGTCTTAATAATGTGGATGATTGTCATCCTAATGAAGCTGCTGGTTTAATCTGCCATTGAATTACAGTGCTGGCGCTGCTGCTGTATCAGTACCCCTTGTAGGACCCCCTTTGCTGGCAATGACACAGTAGCAGTACCACTTAAAAGGGGCCCCATTTTACCAATGCTACCAATGCTAAAATTAGCATTCAATGCATTCTAATGGGAAAATGACCCTGTTTGAGCGTTAATAGCTCGGCCACGCCCAGTCCGATCGCTTATAAAAGTAATAGCACACCTCACACAATATAGTACTAATTTTTGATATATAGCACGCCGGTGTGCGTGCTTCGGTACGACCCGCATTAATTGCCGAAGAGTGAGGCTGAAATAATAATAAATAAATAAATTTTTGTTTTTCCCATTGACACTTTTTTGTTTTTTCAAATTTGTGCATAATCCGTAAATCAGACAGAGACAAACCATACGTCAAAAAATAGGTCTTGATGAGATCTACGAGACACCATTAAAAACTTTTTTCTATGTCAAACCATCTGGACACAAAGTCCAAAAAAGTCCAATTTTGGACTAGGATAATATACGCGTTCCGAAAACGCTTTTTGGCGAATTGCGCGCGGACCGTAAATCCGGCCGAGCCGAGCCATATGTCAAACTGTGCGGAAGGAAAAGCCGCACGACCTGATATGAGACTTGTGTGTGTGCTGTGAAGCGTTTGATCGCAAATCTTAAGAAACCAAATTTTTTCACACTTTTAATGTTTTGATCACAATTTGTGGCCCTCCTGTAGTCCCCATACAAGCAATCAATATGTCATTTTGTGCGGAGAGGTCAGGCCTTCGGCCTGACCTCTCCGTTTTTTTTTGTGCGTCTCACGGCCTTAGCGTGGCAGCCACAAATGCGAGACATGGCATTTTTCCCTTCTTCCCTATTTACCATGTTTTCCTGACCACTGTTGGTGGTAGCAACACATCCAATATGTCAGATTGTGTGTCTCGGCAAGGCCTTCGGCCTCGCCTCGACTCCCGTGTCTCTAGCTTTTACGGCTGGTCACAGGGAGCTGAAAACCTCTTCCTCTGTGCATTAGTAAACCACACTTTTTACACTTTGAACCCGATTTGTGGGCGGGCCGTACGACTTACCAAAATAAACAATACGTCATATTGTGCGGAGTGGTCAGGCCTTCGGCCTGACCACTCCGTTGTTTCTGTGCGTTTCACGGTTTTTGCGTGGCAGCCTTGAACGTAAGACATGTCCTTTTATTGCCTTTTTCCCAGTGTTCCGGGTTTATCCGGATTTTCCAAACCCCCGTTGGTGGCACCGACTCGTCCCATATGTCAGATTGTGTGTCTCGGCAAGGCCTTCGGCCTCGCCTCGACTCCCTTGTCTCTAGCTTTTACGGCTGGTCACAGGGAGCCAAAAACTTGTTCATAGCACGATAGTAAACGGTACTTTTTACACTTTGAACCCGATTTGTGGGCGGGCCGTACGACTTACCAAAATAAACAATACGTCATATTGTGCGGAGTGGTCAGGCCTTCGGCCTGACCACTCCGTTGTTTCTGTACGTTTAACGGTTTTTGCGTGGCAGCCTTGAACGTAAGACGTGTCCTTTTTTGCTGCTCCCAGCACAATAGTAAGTGGTCTGTCATGCTGACAGGCCCAAATAATAATACATTTACTTATAAAGCACATTTTCAAAAACAGAAAGCTGTTCACCAAAGTGCTGAACAGATAAGAAATAATGCACTGAATAAAACAATGGATGAGGATAAAATTATCATCAGGAAATAAAGAAATAAAATAAATAACGAATTACATTTTTTAAATTAAGAAATAATAATAATAAATAATACATTTAAAAAATTAAAAAACGCCTGGGTATATGGTAGGTTTTTAAAAGGCTAAAATGGCTGGAGAGAGTTTGATGTACAATGGTAAGGTATTCCAGAGTTCCGGAGGTGGATTTTAGCCCTGTTCGAGGGACAACCAGAATCAGCTCATTAGATGACCTTAGGGTTTTGTCTGTTCTTTTCTTTTGTAGTAAGTTAGCAATATATGCAGGAGCTTAGCCATTTAGTGCTTTAAAGACAAAGAGTAAAAACTTAAGTCTAAAATGAACTGGTAGCCAGTATAGAGACACTAAAACTGGTTTAATATGACCTCTTTTCGTTGTATTGGTTAAAACCCTTGCTGCCGCAATTTGGACTAACTGCAGGCGGGCAATTGAGGACTTATTTAGATCTGCATATAAGCCATTGCAATAATCTAACCAAAAGGAGATAAAGGCATGAATAACTTTATCTAGGTCTGTGTGGGAGAGAATATGTTTAATTTTGGAGATAAGACGCAGTTGAAAATAAAACGCTCTGACAACAGAGTTAATTTGCTTATCAAAGTGGAGCTCAGGGTCGAAAATGATACCAAGATTCCTGACACAAGGCTTCATAAAAGTGGAGAGAGGAGCGATCTGTTCCAGAACTGGAGTTGCATTTGTGGAGGGTCCAAAAAGAATGACCTCAGTCTTATTTACATGAAACTGCAGGAAATTGCTTGCCATCCAGAATCTGATGTTCATAGCATTCAAGTAGTCTGTGGGCCTTAGAGGCATAATTTGGTTTTAGTGGCATGTACAGCTGGGTATCATCAGCATAACAGTGAAATGAGATACCATAATCTTTAATGATTTGGCGAAGTGGGAGCATATAAATAGAGAACAATATTGGCACTAAAACTGAACCTTGTGGGACCCCATTCATAAGAGGTGCCGCATAGGAAAGGAAGTTCTCTATAGTCACAGAGAAGGTTCGGTGTCTGAGATATGAGTCGAACCATAAAAGAGCTGCACATTCAACACCCGCCTAATGTTCTAAATGGCTGATCAGGATGTCAAGGAATCGAACGATGCACTGAGGTCAAGGAATATTAAAATTGAACTTTCCCCTGAGTCAACTGTAAGAAGCAGGTCGTTTGTTACATGCAGCAGTGCAGACTCTGTACTGTGAAGGCTTTTAAAGCCTGACTGAAACATTTCAGCAATATACTGTATATATTACAGGTGGAGTGTCAAACAAAAACTGAAACATGCCACTGTGCCTTTATCCAGAAGTGCCGTTTGCCCTGCAGTAGGACTTATTTTATTCATTTCTTCTTTTCCAGAAACATGTTCCCTCCAAATCTTGTCCAGGCCTGCACTCAGCAGGTGAGACTTTTAGATGAACATTTACCTACAAAGAGCCTTTATTTACTTCTCTGTCCATTACGATGAGACATGTTTATGGGGATATTTCATGAAATGAGGAGTTAATTTCATTAAAGTGGTAAAGATGTATTATCACGGCAAAATTTTAAGATTTCTGTGGCTGCTAACTGCGGAACAACAAAAATCTTTTTTGTCCATTCAAACTATAATTTGATTCGTGAGGAACACTAACACATGCAACTATTTTGAAATGAGCTCTTATTAGCAGTAACAAGAACTTCAAAAAAATAAAGTGCATAAAATGTTTAAATGCAGTTATAAATCATATGCATAAGACTGCTGCTTCATTACTGTCAGTACTGTTGTTTATAATTATGCCATTAATCTCTTTTATAGTTCAAGACACAATATGGGAAGAGGGTGGTGCACATTAAAGTGACAGTGAACGACACAACTCTGGACCTGACCAACAGCTCTCAGGAGATCACACGGGAGGAGGTGATCCCTGTTCTGGGAACAGTGAATGGCATCAATGCACTTGGCTTGGTGGTGTTCTCCATGTGCTTTGGGTTGATCATCGGCAACATGAAAGAGCAAGGTCAGCCTCTCAGGGACTTCTTTGACTGCCTCAACGAGGCCATCATGAGGCTGGTGGCTGTCATCATGTGGTGAGTGTGGTCATTTAATCTGGATTTCATCAGAAAATCTGTGGCAGGTTAAGCGTATGACAATATTTTGTGCATGTTGAGTATGTACTCTGTTCTCATGTCTCAGGTATGCCCCTCTCGGCATATTATTCCTGATTGCCGGGAAGATTGTGGAAATGGACGACATCACTCAAATGGGTGGTCAGTTGGGAATGTACACAATAACAGTTATTATTGGCTTGCTAATCCATGCCATACTCGTGCTCCCCATGCTGTACTTCATTGTCACACGGAAAAACCCATTTGTTTTCATTGCCGGCCTGCTGCAGGCTCTGGTCACAGCTCTCGGGACGTCATCCAGGTGACCTACACTCCTTCATGTGACCTTTTTATCTCCGGTGCTTTCTGTTCTATGATTGGCTTGTTTTTTTTGCTCATGTAGCTCAGCCACATTGCCAATCACCTTTAAATGCCTGGAGGAGAACAACAACATTGACAAGCGGGTAACGCGTTTTGTGCTTCCGGTGGGTGCCACGATTAACATGGACGGCACAGCCCTGTATGAGGCTCTAGCTGCCATCTTTATAGCCCAGGTCAACAATATGGATCTGAACTTTGGCCAGATCCTTACGATTAGGTATGCTGGAACCACTGTGGTTGTGTAATTAGCAAATTTGTACTTTTACACACCAGAAATGACACACCAAAATACATAAATACACTTCCCTCCCCTGTGAAACAGCATCACAGCAACAGCCGCCAGCATTGGTGCAGCCGGCATCCCCCAGGCTGGCCTGGTTACCATGGTGATTGTCCTGACCTCTGTTGGACTGCCCACCGATGACATCACCCTCATCATTGCAGTGGACTGGTTTCTGTGAGTACAACATGGCCTATAGCTAACTTTTGAGTCATAAAAACTGTATTTTTTATTTTGGTTGAAAAGGAAATTTACTGCCTACATTTGCCTGATGATAGAGGACGAGAACTGTGTGATTTTTGACTTGTAAATAGTGGTCACACGCTTGTCAAAAATAAAGGCCAAAACAGAAACTTTGTTAAGCCAAATCTGCATGGAAATTTTTAATAAACAACTGGTGTAATAATAAATGAACAGTAATATAATAAGCTAGATATAAAATAGATATTATCTGTACAGAAAATGTTGATATTGGATCTCTTTAAGAAGCAAAAATGCAGCTTTCAGCAAAAGTAAGAATTGTATTATGCTCACTTGAAGCTCTGTTTTAAAAATTATGTGATGCACAACATAAGGAAGCAGCATATACGTACCTAGTATGACAGAACTAATATGCACTTTATAAAACAGTTTTATTCAGGTTTCTGTATGGTGGTAGTAGCCTAATTAAAAAGAAGGCCACAAAGTCCCAGGTTCAAATCCCACTTACTACAATTGTGTCCCTGAGCAAGACACTTAACCCTGAGTGTCTCCAGGGGGACTGTACCTGTCACCACTGATTGTAAGTCTCTGTATAAGAGCGTCTGGTAAATGCCGTAAATGTAAATGCCCTACTGGAGAACTGACCGTTCTGTTTGTTTCTTGACTAATCTAAGACCACGAAGTCTACATAAAAATGATCTGTGGCCTCCTTTTCTTTAGGGATCGACTGCGCACAACCACCAATGTGCTTGGAGACTCGATTGGTGCAGGCATTGTCGAGTACTTGTCTCGACATGAGCTAAAGCTGAAAGATGAGGAGATGGGCAACTCTGTAGTGGAGGAGAAAGAGATGAATAAGCCCTACCAGCTGATCTCACAGGAATGTGAGAACGAGAAGACTCCAGACAGTGAAACTAAAATGTAGAACCTGATTCTCTCAGTGTTTTTGATACTGTAGTTGTTTTCATTGATGAAGACGGTTTTCTTAATGACAAGTGTTGGGTGTTTTTCACCCCTCATTTTTGTTTTGTTGGCTGTTTTACTTTTATTATTTGTAAAATGCATTCAAATGATCCATTGAATTAGAATTGTGTTAATGTAGTTTTTTATATTTTCCTTTTATATTTCCCTTTTACCAACTGGAAACAATTGTTCAAGGGTGTTATTACTTTTGATGAGACATAAAGTGTCAAGCATGTCCAACCAAGACATTTTGTTAACACATTACATTACAATCCTGTATGTACAGGAAAGAAAATATATTTCATATGAACCATGTAACAGCAAGGTGGTGAGTTTTGTAATACTTAGCTAATAACAGTACCCCTCCAATGTCAGGTAAGTACTAGGATCTACATAGATTACATTCATTAATATGTTATTGCCAAAATATTTTTGTTAGGGTAGAGAAAGTAGCGTAGTTACACTAACAACGAAGACGTAGATTGTTGGAACAGGCACTCAAACCCAGAAGACCTGCTGCACATAATTTCCTTCCAAATTGGCATGAAACAGTGTAAGGTCCTAGTACAACTTCCCAGTGGGTAATGGTGTGTAATTGATTGATTATAAGGTACTGATTATAAGGTAGTAATTATAAGATACTGAATTAGGATTGTCTAGGATAGCAACATGCCAGAGTGTTACTAACTCACTTAAGGGCACTAAATATTGTGCTGGGGAAAAAAACTTGAGTATTTGTCGAAAACCCATAGCCTTACGTGACTCATACCTTTAAAATTTTTATATCATGTTAAAAGGGAGGATGCTAATTTTAGGGAAATGATCACAGTGCTGGGTCAGTACTTTTAATAATTCAATAAAAATGTATCTTTCTTTTTTTTAAATTAAAGAATGCTTTTATACTGTCTGACTGTTCTCATTTGTAATTGTTTTTTTATTAAATAAATAAATAAATAAAAACTGCGTTGTCTCTCTGTCGTTGATGCTAATCTACCTATTTTCATCATAATAATTTGCTTTATGCAGCGCTAGTAACCGTGCAGGCAGGCAGACAGACAGACGGCACTTCGGCTGGAAAACACCAGCAACAGTGCATCCAATTGAATGCATGTGCTCTCCATCCAAACAGCCGCCAACCTACTTAACTTGAAAGTCTCCTGAATTTAGACGCAAAATCCAAGAGGGGGAGCCAAAGACCGCGCCACTCCTGCCTCATTTTCTGACTTTAGCTTCCTTACAGCCGAATCCGAGGTAAATAATAAATGCATGGTCTAGAATGTCCCGTTCGCCGATTTAAAATAGCCTGCGCAGTTTTTTCAAGTTTAACTTCTTGCGTTGTTATTAGCAGAGGTAACAGGCGACACGGCGGATTTCATTGTTGCGGACAGGCCGGCTATGTGACCGTTCTCCCCGCTGAGAGGCGTATGCGGGCGGCGCTCGTCTTGTTTTGAGTCCGAGGATTCCAGTCCCATCGCGAGAAGCGGAGGCCTCTGGGTAATGATACATCTGTCGCACACGAAAAAACGACCCGTTTCTTCACTCTTGCTGTTTTAAGTTGCTTTGGACGAGCCTTGTTGGCTTTAGACGCACACGGTA
Source organism: Denticeps clupeoides (assembly GCF_900700375.1). Classification (NCBI taxonomy): domain Eukaryota; kingdom Metazoa; phylum Chordata; class Actinopteri; order Clupeiformes; family Denticipitidae; genus Denticeps; species Denticeps clupeoides. The sequence continues at coordinate 3,946,104 of NC_041717.1, forward strand.
GCGCAAGGCGAGAAATTAACTTTGCGTACGCGTCCATTTAATCTTGGCGGCTGGGACATTACGTACTTAGTTTAGCTAGCTAACGTAAGCTAGCTGGTAAACTACGGAGAGCTAGAGTTATCCAATGTTTCAACAACGAATGGCTGCGATTTGGGCTACTAAGCTAGTCCCAAACTAGCAAATCTTTGTAAAAATGACATAAATTGTCAGCTACAGACAGAGGCTTCTTTTATCTACATGTTAGCTAGCTGCTATCACGTTAGCGGTACATTGTATTGTAAACGGCGAGCTAAGGCTATATTAGCGTTGTGTCCCTGTGTTCTGCCGTTCTGGGCTGCGTCGTCAAACTTCCCTACCTCTCTAGTACGAATAGCGAGGCCGCCCCCACATCCGGCGCTTAGCCAATCACCGGAGAGGGACCTGATTCTTCCACGGGTATGGCGAAATTGCACAGCACCGTGGCTCAGTTAGCTAATGAGTGGTAGCATCGAAGTTGCCGAGAAGCAGCGGCTATAACCCCAGCCAGTCTATAGTCTTTACAATTGTACAACACAACCCCTGTTTCCTCACAGCAGTCAGGCGGAAAGCAGAGCCAGCAGCGAGAAGCCTATTTATTTATCAATGTCTTTAACAACTCGCATTTTCCCGTGACATGAACTCGCGGAGCATAACCCGTCTCGTTTGTCAAAACGGGGTTTGCGTTTGATAATAGCAACTTATTCACTCTGTAATAGCGAGCACTCTGCTCATTGCTGCGCAGTTATTCGACGCGTCTTTTAGCGTTCTTTTTATTTCTTTTTGAGCCATGACTTGCCGGGCCTGGGTCGGGGACTATGGGAATAGTGGCAAACTGAACAAAAACGTTTACATGTAGGGTTTTTAAGAGACATTCGTGATAGAATATTTTATTTTGCCGTCGTGAAACTCGCCTCACTCCGTATCGTAAACGTAACAATTATCGTTTGTACCGTTTTACATTAAGGTAGGTTTACCAAGTCATGCATAATTAATAACATTATTCCTCGTCGACATTTCAGCTTTTCGAGCGGACCGCTGCTGTTTTGCTGTAAAACGAGCTCGAACTCCAATGCACAGTCGGAACACATTTTGTGAAGAGTTGTCATCAAAGCAGTGTTTTTCTTTCGCCTTAAAAAAAAAAAAAAAATCCCTGCTCTCCACAGTACAAAGGCGATGTGAGAAGAGTCCAGAGAGCTGTGATATTGAGCAACCTGTGTCGTGACACAACTACCCTGCCCTGGCTTCAGTATGAATGGGGATATGCCACATGTCCCCATCACCACTGTTGCAGGAATCGCCAGTCTCACAGACTGTAAGTCGGACACCACATCATCATCATAATCATTGTCATTGCCATTGTCCCACTATGAAGTGAAGTATTCAAGTGACTTATTCAAGACAAATTCATTCACAAATTCACTTATTCAAGACGAAATTGACATGTTAAATGCCTAGTCTGCCAGATTATTTCTCCGCAGTAAAATACAGTATTTTATTTTACATTTTTCTTGTTAATTCTGATTCCCGACTCTAATCGTCTGTCTGCAGTGCTGAACCAGCTGCCTCTGCCCTCTCCACTCCCTGCTACTACTACAAAGAGCCTGTTGTACAATGGAAACATTGCTAAAGAAGTTAGCTGTCTGCTGGCCTGCAGGGACGAGACCCTTGTGGCCCAGTTGTCTCAGAGCCTTAATCAGGTCTCCACCGAACACATGTATGTATCTTATAAAACAAAGTCAGTGTGACTTTATTAATAGACTTGCTTGTCATTGTTTGCTTCATCACTGTTCATGTTCATATTTTAAACATACATAACCTATGGTGATATTGAAGCACTACAGTTAATATGAGCCCTGTGCTGTACTGTATTTGGATTACATTTCCCTGCATCTGGATAGAATTCAAAACTTGTGCAGATGTTGGCCATTGTTTGACAATTTCTGCTCTAGTGTATAGTATCAAAAAATATTGTGCATTTTGTCATTTTTCCAACAGAGAACTGAAAGACAACCTGGGGAGTGATGAGCTGGAGGGTGATGTGCCAGTCCTGCTGCAGATCGTTCTGTCCAGGAGCCCCAACATCTTCAGGGAAAAAAGCATGCCTATACATTATGGGACTCAGGATGGTAAGTGTACCTAGACAATGAACCACACTCTAATCATAATAATGAGGAAAAACTGGTTGTGTAAATGTGCACACCCATGAAATGATTCTTTGTTGAAGCATCTTTAAATTTAATTACTGAATTCCGTCTTCTTGGGTACAATAACCCAACTCTGATTACCCCCAAATAAAGTTCGGCTGTCCTAGTAGGATTTTACTCACATTGTTCACTGAGTGTCAAAGTGTCAAAGGGATCTGATTATTTAAAAGTATCAGGAGAAGGGTACCAAAAATCCATAATATTGATATACCATGGAACACAGTGAAGACCATCATCAAAAAGTGGAGAAAACATGAGGCAATAGTGACGTTGCCAAGAACTGGATGTCTTTCCAATACTGATAAAAAGACAAGATGAAAACTAGTCAGGGAGGCTGCCAAGAAACCTACAGCGTCACTGAAGGAGCTGCAGGATTTTATGACAAGTAATCTTTGTACTGTGTAGTAGTGTTGTAGTCAAACCGCTTAAACCGAGACCAATACATTGCTGAGACTGGAGGGTATCAAGACAAAGACACTGCCGAGACTTGAGGGTATCGAGACCAAGACAAACATGCACTAAAATGAGACCAAGACCAAAACCGAAAACAAACTAGGGCTAGACTCGATATCACATTACTCAGATCAACTGTAGAGAAAAAAGGCGTTGCTGTCAAGTGTCATTACTAGTTAAATGTAATTCATGTTATCTTTCTGGCTATATTGTCCATATTTCTCTCATGTAAAATCTCCTGGATTTGTCATAGTTAAGAGGCCTGATGGAAAGTAATATTGTCAACAATCCGCTCCTATAACCATTTTATCAAACCTTGTCAAGGGAAAGAGATGGGATGTACCATAGTCTGATGACAAGAAACACAGAGCCCCATCATGATCATCAGGTGCCGCTCAGCCCACCTCGCCATCTCCGCGCTCTGCGGCAAGCAACCTCACTAATGAGCAACAGAAAACCATGCTTGAGAAAATATAATGATACTGTTCTTTTTTTCTTTACCGCATCGAGTCCACTATGTCCGAGACCAAATAGCATTGAGACCAAGACAGAGATGAGAGCGAGACCACAAAAAAAATGGTCTTGAGAAGTAAAACACTACTGTGCAAAACTGAAGCCTTTTCTTACAAAGAATAACATCCATGTCTAAAGTGTTTGAAAATGTGTTATGGTCTAATGGGACCAAAGTTGAACATTTTGGCCACAATTCCAAAAGTTATGTTTGGTGCTAAAACAACACTGTGAAAAGAGCACCATACCCACGCTGTGCATGGTGGTGGCAGTCTCCTTCTGTGTAGTTTTTCTTCAGCTGGAATCAGCTTCAGATTGTCCTTTAGTCAACGGAATTATGAACACTTTCAAGTACCAGTCACTTTTGGCTCAAAAGCTTCCGGCATCTGATAGGAATCTGAAGAAGGAGAGGAATCCAAAAGAATAAGATATTTGAAATAGTGAGCTGAAGAGGGATGTGCACAAGAGATGCCCTTGCAATCGGACATGTCAATATATGTAATTCTGATAATCTACTGCTAGATTGAATGCAGTAATTAAATCAAAATGGTTCCTCAACAAAGTATGAGTTAATGGGTGTGCACCTTTATGCAATGTTGCACCTTTTTATTTAGTCAAATTTTTTACCTCATCAAAACCTGGCATTTTAACAAAAAAAAAGTTTGCACTTAAAAAAAATCCTTTGTATATATTTGGACCTACTTTTCCTTTACGGCTATATTTGATTTACTTATTCACTATGTAATAACCTAATTATACAATGTACTGTTTACTTCTCCACAATAAGAATGCTTATATTTATTTTGGCAGGCACAAGGCAGCCTCTGACACCACAATACAAAATTACACAAAATGCCATTCAAAACAGTCCAGCTCCAACAAACTACCATCCAGCTCCCATGTCCCAGAGCCCTACCAAGTAAGTGCCCAAAACACAAATCTATCTGAGTTTTTGCCTGTTTCTCTGTTGATGCCCTTATGTAGGTTAATTTTCCTCTTTCCTTGCTGTCTAGCCACTTCGTCTCACAGCAGACGGGCTCGGGTCCCAGATTCCAGCAGAATAGCCATGTGTCCAGCCCATACACTCCACAGAGCCCCACAGGATACATGCAATACCCGCACACTCCCAACTACAATCAACAACAGCAGATGCACCAAGGTGTGTTATCATCTCTCACACACACACACACACACATATATAGACACACACACACACACACAGTTTTTGTAAGACAGAATGATTATGATGGATGGGATTTATCTATACCATTAGCGGCAATACTGAAGGTTACACTCCAGTTTAATTTTTTTTATTTTCAATTACTGCATGGAGAGGCAGCACATATAAGGTACCAAAGCAAAGTCTTATTGGCAGTCATTGTAGTTTTCCACTGGAGATTAATTTCTGGAAGTGAAACTTTCCAGAAATTCAGACCAAAGCAAAAGCTTTTGTGGTTTTGTAAGAGCTTTGAATTGTATGGTGTTTGAGAGAGGGTGGTTTTTGATGGAAGTATGGAAATGATATGCTCTAATCTCGTTTTTAAAATGAACAATCTGATGTTTAATTAAATCATAGTTGATTACAACAAACCATTGAGCCATTGGAGGGTGAGTGAGGTCATGTAAGTGTCGTTGTGAGCTAAAATGGGAGCCATGGTCTCTGGCTGTGTATTGATGTAAATTATTGTGTAGTAATATGAGCTGACTCTTCAAGTTTTTATTTGTCCATTATTTAATTATTTTAAAAATGTTTCAGTTTCAACAACAATGAATTATTTTATTACACTGTATCAAGTTACATTTGCTGACTTTTTCTATGGATAGTCCCGCTCATGGTTTTAGGATCCTGTTGAGATTTCATGGAGGCATCAGTTATAGAAATGTTGACTTGGCATTCTGGATTTTTGAACTTTTATTATATTAGTATGAGTTTTATTATTCATTTCCAAAATTAATAATCTGGTTTGTTTTATCTTACATTGTCTTGCAGTGTCTGTACTGAGCCCTACAATCCCAGGAGGTATGAGGAACATTCAGGAAAATCAGGTATTTCCACTCATGGTATTGAAAATCATGCTGTCATAAACTCTCTCTTAGGCCAAATGGAATACAGCAAAAAATAAAAATACTGAAATTAAAATGTAATTAAAGTATATTTTACTGATCAGTTCACTCTTCTGTCCCCTGATACCAGGAGAGGGACCAGTCCATGAGAAATGCCTCACTTCCTCTGAACTCACCACAGTCTGTATGTGCTTCAGCTGACAGGGATGGACTTCCCAGAGGTATGGAAAGTACCAGTAATCATTTTATGGACATTTGTTGTTATTATAATCTAATCATATTAAAACCTTTTGAAAATGTGTATTGATATGATAAAATATTAAGAATATCAATATTATATAATATGTGTAACATTTTATGCAATCTTGTTTGACATTGATATTTTGCTTTTCAAATTTCAGCTGCATCCCGGCCACCACTTATAATGCAGTCTCCGCCACCCTATCAGTCGCCTCGAGATGGACTGCCGGACCTCGTGTTGAACTCACCAGAGCAGAAGCAGAAGAGGATGAAGACGGCTGTGGGCGAGAAGGAGCAGCTGGATAAGGCTGCATTGTATGACTTTGGGAACTCAGAGGATGAGCTGGCCTACAGCAGCCGAGCGGGTACAGCACAGAGTCTTATGCCAGGGGAGCTTGTGCAGGAGAAAGGTATTTGTGTAGTTGTGGATACTTGAATTTTGAGCTAGTTTCCTGTAATATTAAAGTTGCTTTTCATATGTTTACTCAAAAGAGCAATTTTAAGATTTGCCCTGCTGGTGAATCAAATAGGGGGCTGTACATTTTTATAAGTATTGAATATGATATGAAGAGCTGAGGGCAGGCTCCACACTACATGTTTGGCAGTTCTATTATAAGATGCATGTACAATAGTAAAAATGTCTGCATACATGGCTTTGACACAACATTTATTTATATGATATAAATACATACCTAATATTATTGAATACATCAGTGAAATAATAAATGAATTAGCACTGTTGTTTATTTAAAGTACAATAGGTCAAATGATATATTCATTTGTTTTGGTGTTGATTCATTTACCGTATTTGGGTAATGAAAATCTCCTTTTGTAGATAAACCTTTGAAGAAGCGGAAACCTGACTCGTACCCTCAGGAGCCTGGATCTGGGAGCACTGCCCCTAGTGGTGGGATGGGTGATCACACTGGTAATCAGATGGCCCCACAGGAAGCTAGCTCGGCAATGGACCAAACCACAGCCGGACCCTTACCTGGCCTAGAAGCCCAGAGATGGCACCCAGAGATCCAGCAAGCCCTTGAAGGAGTGGGGAAGGGGGGCAGCAGAGCAGAGCAGAAGGCCCAGATTCAGCAGCTGCCTGGGATTGCCAAGAATGCTTCTGAAATGTTGAGAGATGTGAAGGTGAAAGTACAGAGACTGGAGGAGACCCTGAAGAACAAGGAGAGGAAGGACCGTGTAGGACAGCTCAAGGACCTCAGCAGGACATCCAAACCTGTGGTGGTCCTGCAGAAGCTCTCCCGTGAAGAAGTGCAGAGGCTTATCAGGGAGAAGCATGGCAGCAGCTCCAAATCCCACAAACACAGACTGTACTCAGGGAGGTCTGTGAAAGGTAGGAAAACAGTTTAAAAAATGCGTACGGAAACATCTATTTTCATATATCGAACATTTCCACCTGTATTTTGTTTTGTTGATTAAAGGTCCCCTGACCATGAAATTTCTTAGTGGTGCAGAATTACAGCCACTTTGATCCAGTCCCACAATGAGAATTCCCCAGGATGCGCCACCATTCACCAACCACAATATGTGGAAGACAGGAAGTTGTGTCTGCATTTTCCAGAAAAAATCTAATTAAACCACTGAGGCCCGCGTGACTGAACTAAAATTTTTTATTTGTGCTAATTTTTACAACCAATCACCGAGCAACTGCAATGCTCTGCACATTTTCAAGCCAAGACGGTCGGTGGAGATCCTTCTTTCGGGGAGGGATAGGAAATTCTCTGGACGGATAAAGCATGAGAAATGGGATGATGACATTCCAGATCCAAATGTCTTGAGTTGCAAAGCAGAATGGCCAAAAGTCGCTTTACACCTATTGTCATATTTAGCCACTGCAGGACCATAGACAGGATAGGGGAACTCATATTGATGTTAAATAATCTCTGTATTCTAGCTTTAACTGAACACTGGTTAACAGCTGGTGAGTTGTGCAGCAGTTAATGTAAATGTAATTTTCGGGGAATTCCTCAGTGACCTGTCTGACATGGACATTAAGCGAAATGACACTTTTTCATACTCATCGCTTGTGGTTGCTGTGGACTGCTGCATTTAATGTTATGGATGAAACTCTTAAACATCCAGGTGGGATTGATGCATCTGTGCTGAAAGAGCTACCGCCCGAACTGCTGGCCGAGATGGAGTCCACCATGCCGCTCTGTGATAGGGTGAAGATTGGCAAGCGCAGGCGGAGCACAGCCAATGACCGGCCTAAGTATGCTGAGGTTAGCTCTGACGAGGACGGTGGAGGAGACAGAGAACGTGAGTAAACAAGCAGAACTCAGTTTTCTGTTCATGGGTTATGTCTAGTCCTAAACTAAAAGACTTTTAAATTGGAGAACTTCATTGAAGTTTTCTTTTGGTCCAGGACTAGGCTAAATCCACAAACAGGAAACCCATTTTATTTATTTGTTTGTTTGTTTAAATTCTCTAACAGTTTCCAGAAAACGGAGGAAAAAAGATCATGACCGCTTATGGGACCGTGATGATTACGAGTCGAGGAAAGGATCAACTTCCCGCAGTCGCCATGGCGATCGCAGTCCTGACTCCTCTGACAGGGAAACGCCTCCTCCGAGCTTAAGTGATGGTAAATTTAACTTAATATTTCTTACTTATTAAAACACAGGGCATGATATTACCAAAACATTGGTGAATGATTGGGTGCATGCTTTGTGAACTTCTCAGTTGCCAGGAGTCTTCAGAAGAAGGAAAAGCTGAAGAAAAGAAAGGCATACGAACCCAAGCTGACACCCGAGGGTAATTGCGCAGCCCCTGAAATTAATGATCTGCTGAGAGGTCTTTATGTCAGCAGTAAAGGATTGTTTTTTTGTGAAATTTCTACAGAGATGATGGACTCGTCTACATTCAAGAGATTTTCTGCCAGCCTCGACAACATTCTGGAAAACCTTGAGGATGTTGACTTCACTGCACAGGGTGGGTCTTTTGTTCCTTTAATAATTTGTTATGCTGTATGGTAGTATTGTCAATTTCAAAATCAGAAATGGTTTGTGAATCCTAAACTTGCTCACAAAGCTTACTGTTTCTTATTTCTGAACCAGAGCCCTCAAAAGTTACCAGCGCATTTCAAGTGTAGCTTACAGCCATATACATTCGGTTGCTACCAGATAACAGGTTCATTCATCGATGGGTTAGATATTTTACTTTATTATTTCATAAGTGTTTTTTTCTCCCTTGCAAAATAGATGACGATGAGATCCCTCAGGAGCTCCTCCTGGGCAAACAGCAGCTGAGTGAGCTGGGCAGTGAGTCTGCCAAAATCAAAGCCATGGCCATCACCCATAGGGTATGAGATAGAATAATAGGAACAATGTGTTTTAAGGTTTGATGTGTTCTCTGTTTTAAGCAACTTTCCTGTATCTGAATTTCTAGATCCCGTCTGACAAACTGGTGAAGGTTTTGAATATTCTGGAGAAAAACATTCAGGATGGATCTAATCTTGCTACCCTCATAAATCCTGTGAGTCTTGAAGGGACTGTTGTTGTTCCTGTATCTTTTGTAAGAGGGCAAGTTATAAGTATGCCATCTTATCATATTGTTACCAGGACCATGACAGGGAGGATGAGGAGCGGCTGTGGCGTGATCTTATTATGGAGCGTGTGACCAAATCGGCAGATGCATGCCTGACTGCCCTCAACATCATGACTTCACCACGCATGCCTAAAGCTGTGTACATAGAAGATGTGATAGAGAGGGTGCTGCAGTACACCAAATTCCACCTGCAGAACACCCTCTATCCTCAGTATGACCCGGTCTACCGAGTGGACCCTCATGGAGGTGTGTATTATCTCATTAGGTGACCAATAACATGAGCTGCTTTTACTACTCCCTCACAGTATACAAAAAGGCCTGATCAAATTATGCTGAAAAAAACTTTTTATTTAGCATTTTGACTTTCCTCAGGCGGAGTGTTGAGCTCCAAGGCTAAGCGAGCAAAATGCTCCACAAGCAAGCAAAGAGTCATTATCATGCTGTACAACAAGGTGTGCGACGTTGTGAGCAGCATTTCTGAGCTCCTGGAGATCCAGCTGCTGACTGACACCACCATTCTACAGGTAAGACCCTACACATTCATCCACACCCACTGGTTCCATTTCAGTGGCAAATGTTAATTGCCTTACCCTCTGTACTAGGTGTCCTCGATGGGAATCACTCCGTTTTTTGTGGAGAACATCAGTGAGCTCCAGCTCTGTGCCATCAAACTTGTGACGGCAGTGAGTTTTCATACACGGCACCTTGGGGGCTTTGACATTGATGTAGTAGTCTGTATATTAACCACTGACTTTTCAGTCTGGAACATCACTTATCTGTATAGAACCAATGGTATATCAGTCATTGAATCAAATGTTTATGATATTCATTTTTGCATGAATTACATGCATTTACATTTTCACCCCTTTCAAAGGTGTTCTCACGGTATGAAAAGCACCGACAGCTAATTCTGGAAGAGATTTTCACCTCTCTGGCCAGATTGCCCACCAGCAAACGCAGCCTCAGGAACTTCAGGTACCACAGGCACACAGTACGAATTGTTATCCAGTTGAATGTTTTATAGATAAAGCAGAGCCCAAAATGTATTCATGCTTAATGTGGATGTGCACTGACAGACTGAACAGCAGTGATGTGGATGGGGAACCCGTTTACATCCAGATGGTGACGGCCCTGGTGTTGCAGCTTATCCAGTGTGTGGTGCATTTGCCCTCGGACCAGGACATGTTTGAGGAGAAAGAAAAAAGGGTATGATTTTGACTAATTTAATCTGCCCAATTTCACCCCAGCCTGCATTTAAATTATTTTAAAGTAATCCAAGATTAGTCCATTCATTTTAAGAACTTTGACATTTCCTTGGGTACTTCCAACTGCAAAATAATTATAATTGCAAAAAGCTAAACTGTGACAAAGAATGTCTTAGAATTTTTCTTGCTTCCTGTTTCTAGGTTGATCAAGATGTTTTTATCACAAATTCGTATGAGATTGCAAGAAGGACGGCTCAGAACTTTCTCTCTGTATTCCTCAAGAAGTCAGTTGATCCCTCCTCATCTTTGGTCTTCTGATTTATGCATGTGGGGATTTATGAAGTGTCTGTTTCTCCTCAGGTGTGGGAGTAAACAGGGTGAGGAGGACTATCGTCCATTGTTTGAAAACTTTGTGCAGGACCTGCTCTCCACCGTGAACAAGCCTGAGTGGCCGGCATCTGAGCTGCTGCTCAGCCTGCTTGGGAGGCTACTTGTGAGTTTTGCACACATACAAGGCTGGAAAGAATGAAGAAACCACAGATTTTTTTCAGTTTCACCAATTTCATTGATCTCCTTTACCAAATTCTGATGTGTAGTCACTCAGAACATTGGATGGTAGTAGCCTAGTGGGTAACACACTTGCCTATGAACCGGAACACTACAGAGTCACAGGTTCAAACCCCACTTAATACCATTGTGTCCCTGAGCAAGACACTTAACCCTAAGTTGCTCCAGGGGGACGGTCCCTGTAACTACTGGTTGTAAGTCGCTCTGGATAAGAGCGTCTGATAAATGCCGTAAATGTAAATGTAAACAATTATTTAGAAAAGCAAATTTATATGTGGAATGATAATAATAATAATTTTATGGGTATAAATACCACAATAATAGTTAACCTGTGTAGAGTAACACCTCCAAAACCTGGTATATTGGCCTATATGACTGAAATAGGAGGTTCAATTTAAAAATGAGCTGTATGCAGATATGTTTGTGTAATTTAGACACATATTATCATTATTATTGTTGTTGTTTCCATTTTTGTGGCCATAAGAGGTGGGTAGCATAGCCAAAAAGTAGCCATCCTAAAAAATTACAATAGTATAGTATGTTTGATTGCAAAATCTAATTTATTTTTTAGAAACAATTGATATATAATGTAATGTACATAAATAAATCTAAATTTTTCCTAATAATAATAACTTATTACTGAATGATTTGTAATAATTAATTGACTAAGTGTACAACTATCTTATCTGTATGATATATTACATAAAAAATTGAAACAAAAACTCAAATTCATTCCTCTACAGAAAATGTGTAGGGGTCTACTTACCTTAGCTACTTAAAGGGTCAATATGAAAGACGTGGATTCTGTAATCTTTCTTTAACCTTTGGTTCTATCACTGAAGACAGTCACATTTGGCATTTTTTTGCCACTGTAACGCCACGGTTTGTGTGTGGTCATGTGACTGCATGGCATCATCTGATTGGTGAAACAATGTCATGTGATTATTGTAGCTACAGTTTCTTATTCACAAATGTACTCAAGTAAAAAGTATGGTAATTTTTTTGCCCAAAAAGCTACTCAAGTAAATGTAACTCGTATCTGATTACCATGCCCAAAACATTTCTGAAATGGTGGTACTGGTGTGGCCACAGGGAAGCAAATGTAACAGATGTCTACACCCATACATAATTTTTACTCTTTTGTGTTGTAATCTCACAACCGTGGGTCTTCTTTCAAGTTCTGTGTCTCTCATTTCAGGTTCATCAGTTCAGCAACAAGCAGACAGAGATGGCCCTGAGGGTGGCGTCACTTGACTACCTGGGCACAGTTGCAGCCAGGCTGCGTAAGGATGCAGTCACCAGCAAAATGGACCAACGAGCCATTGACCGAATCCTTAGCGAGGCTCCCCCGCTTTCTGTATGTTGTATTTTTGTGGTGCCAGTGGTATAATTGCCCATATGTGTATATTTTAAACTTCATTACAGTATAATACAGAACCTGATGACAAATTGTATGTCTAATTTCATGTTCTTCTAAATCTACCCCTTAGACCTCAGGTAGTGATGAAACCCAGCAGCTCCAGAAAGTCCTGCTAGATTATCTGCATGAGAATGCGGAGACCGATCCATCTCTGCTCGTGAGTTATACCCTCGATAACTACTGTAGTCTTTTTCTTGTCTTTTGGATTGCTAATAGTAGGTTGTGATGTTCTTTTTCATGTTTTGCAGTTTGCACGGAAGTTCTACATCGCACAGTGGTTCAGAGACTCTACCATGGAGGCTGAGAAGGCCATGAAGAAAGACGAGCAGAAGGACGAGGACTCAGAGGGTCAGCGACACTCCAGGGAGCTGAAGAGCACAAGGGAGATCCTGCAGAGGGCGGAGGCCTGCAAGAAGTTCCTTCTATCAATTATCAAGAGCACCCCTGCCCAGTTCAGCACTCTCAGGTACTAGCTAAACAAGTACTTGCTAACCTGTTTAAATTGCTAAAAAATAAATCTTAGAGCTTGAGGAACCAGTTGTACATATGAACTTTCATTTCCTTCAACAGAATAAACACTGACATTGTGGACTATGAAGACTCTGGCCTGATTGTGCGCTACTTGGCCTCCATGAGACCGTTTGCACAGAGCTTCGACATTTATCTCACGCAGGTGGGAATATTAATCTGTACCGTAACATTAGCATTGCACTCCTAAAACCCTTTGTCACATAGAATTAGCCCAACACGATGGACATCTGCAGTTTTGGCTTTTTGCTGCAGATTCTGAGGGTGCTGGGAGAGAGCGCTATTGCAGTCAGAACTAAAGCTATGAAATGCCTCTCGGAGGTGGTGGCCGTGGACCCCAGCATACTGGCCAGGGTGAGTTTCTCCTCATAAATTTCACAGAATGAAACAGTAAATTTATCACTGTGATGTGATGCATATGTGTCTTTTTTTCCCATTCCAGCTGGACATGCAGCGTGGGGTCCATGGACGTTTGATGGACAGTTCCACCAGTGTGAGGGAGGCTGCAGTGGAGCTGCTGGGTCGCTTTGTTCTGAGTCGCCCTCAGCTCACAGAGCAGTACTATGACATGCTCATTGAGAGGATACTGGTACGTCCAGAGACATCCGTGCCTCTATCAAATCTATGGACATTTTCAAATGAAATATTAAAAAAATATTCCAGTGCAACTTTATGCTACCTCGCTCTGGCTTGTTATCAGTGAAGTGGCTTGATCATAAGCCATTCTGACCTTCTGGATATGGGGGTAGATTGTGTTTATATATTTCACAAACTACATGGAAATACCGATATTGATTGGGCTCCTCCTCTTTTCCACCTCAGTTATGCACGTTTCTAAAAGGTAGCGCTGCTTGGGCAGTGAACACTGCCCCCTAGATGATTTTCAACAGACACTGCATCTTGTCTTTGTATGTGTTTGCAGGACACAGGCATCAGTGTGAGGAAGAGGGTGATAAAGATCCTGAGAGACATCTGTCTGGAGCAGCCCTCGTTCAGCAAAGTCACCGAGATGTGTGTGAAAATGATACGCAGAGTCAACGACGAGGAGGGAATTAAGGCAAGGCATTTTGTCCAGAATTTGATGTCTTGTAGTGCTGTAAACCTTGTTGTATGCTTAGAGAGTTTGTATGTATTGCATTCCTTTCTTCTAAAGTAGTATAACGAACTAACACAAAGTGACAAATATAGAGTGACACCTATGTATTTATGTTATCTTATGCTCCTATTGTACAGCGTTATTTATTAATATTATTAAATTAAGTAATATTCAAGTCTATTTTCAGTTGAGACATAACCACAAATTTGATGTATAACATATTTTTAATTTTTTTTTTTTTCTTCTCAGAAATTAGTAAATGAAACCTTTCAAAAGCTATGGTTCACTCCTACACCAAGTCATGACAAAGACACCATGAACAGGAAGATACTGAACATAACGGATGTGGTAGGTGTTTTTTATGAGTCTGATTGGGGTTTGTTTTTATTGATGTTACATCTCATCCCATGTGCCTGCTTTTGCCGACTTTTTTGCTGTTTTATCTGTGGACCGTCCTTTTCAGGTGGCTGCTTGTAGAGATTCTGGATATGACTGGTTTGAGCAGCTCCTGCAAAATGTAGGTGTCTGGATGAACTTATGTTTTTCTAAAAAGCATTTCTTCTGCTATGCTGCTTTTTTACAATGTCACCAATGTCTTCCAGCTGCTGAAGTCTGAGGAGGACTCTTCCTATAAACCCACCATCAAGGCCTGTGTACAGCTGGTGGATAATCTTGTAGATTACATCCTCAGATATGAGGAGTCTCTCTCAGGTCAGCAGTTGTCTACATATTGTGTTTTGGTTTAGCCATGGTCAAGCTCAACATCAGACAATTTCTGACCAAAAATGTTTCATTGGCTCCTTTCACCAATTTTCCATTACATTGATTTGGTACTGCACCACCCATAGTAGTAGTGTGTTGTTTTTCATTATTTGTGTAAGTGGGAGGAATTGTTAACATTGGTCTCACACCACACTGAGGAAAAGCTAATTTGGTGGCTCTTGTTCTTACAAGATGTGCACAAAACATATTACATTTACATTATTGGTTCAGTATATCTTCTGCTTTTAGTTTTTACAAAAAATGAAGTAACCTCTGTAATTCTCTTGACACCTGTAGAGCATAAGAATGTGAATTCAACCCGGCTCGTTGCTTGCATCACCACCCTGTATCTGTTCAGCAAGATCCGAGCCCAGCTCATGGTCAAACACGCCATGACCATGCAACCCTACCTAACCACGAAGTGCAACGTGAGTCCTTTCAACAAACATGAACTGCACTGGATTACATGTTAGCATTTTAAACATATGATATGATGATCACAGCACCTCAGAGTCGAATTAGGCTTCACCCTTGCACAGCCAATCCAGGTTCTAAAAGCCACACTGTGCTATTTGTGAGTGTGACTGATGTCATTTTCTTGTGCTTGTCTCTTGTGGTTAATTTTAGTCTCAGAACGATTTCATGGTCATTTGCAATGTGGCCAAGATCCTGGAACTGGTGGTGCCACTGATGGAACACCCCAGTGAAAACTTCCTCACCACCATTGAAGAGGACTTGATGAAGCTCATCATTAAATATGGAATGACGGTGGGTCCTCAAGTGCAGCATTTATATTTCACCAGTAATCTCTTATCTTAGACATTGCCCAGCTCGTGCTCTTCAGAAAAATTATACAAATCCAAGGATAATCCAAATAAATGACCAACAACTCTCTAATCTATCCAATCAGGTTGTTCAACACTGTGTTAGTTGCCTCGGTGCAGTGGTCAACAAAGTTACACGCAACTACAAGTTTGTTTGGGCCTGCTTCAACCGATACTATGGTAGGATCTCCACCTTTGCTTTTGAAATGCACCAGCACTGGTTTCTGGGAATCCATGTTTGCTGTTCTGAGCATGCCATGTCTTCTGGGTTACCCAGGTGCTTTGATCAAGCTGAAGTCCCAGCACCAAGAGGGTTCGAGTAGCGCCACACTAACTGCCACCAAACCCGCTCTGTTGCGCTCACTGTTTACTGTTGGGGCGCTCTGTCGTCACTTTGACTTTGACCTGGAGAGATTTAAGGGGAGCAGCAAGGTACTGCATTAGCTCTATGGATGCTATTATTTTGAGGTCTGAAAGTTAAAGAAGCTGTTTCATGTTCTATGAACTGTTTTAGGTCATCATTAAAGACAAGGTGCTGGAGCTGCTTTTGTATTTTATCAGTCATGAGGATGAGGAGGTGCAAGTCAAGGCCATTATTGGCTTAGGTAGGACCAATCTTGTTCACTTTCCTGTATTCCTTTTACCAATTCCTTTTGCATCTTCAGAGGTGTACACAACCTTACTTTTGCCTACAGGCAATCTCTTCATCATGCATCCTGGCCAGATGTTTGTGCCTGATGTGAAGCGGCTGTACAATGGGATACTGTCAGAGAGGAAGAGCTCAGTGAATCTGAAGATCCAGGTGCTGAAGAACTTGCAGATGTACCTGCAGGAAGAGGACACACGCATGCTGGAGGCAGATCGTGACTGTGAGTGTAACCGTCAATCATAAAGATCATCTCAGTGTGGGCCTTCGATCAATGTGTGGTGTGCTCTAAAATTAACCAACATTGATGTTTGATTTGCATCTGAATATTTAAGCATTTAAGCATCTCCATGGCACCATAGCAACATAATATCTGATATATCTTCCCAGGGAATAAGTTGTCCAAACAGGAGGACCTGAAGGAGATGGGGGACATCACCTCTGGCATGAGCAGCTCCATCATGCAGCTGTACTTGAAGCAGGTCCTGGAGTCCTTCTTCCATGCACAGTCTAGTGTCCGGCACTTTGCCCTCAGCGTCATTGCTCTCACCTTAAGCCAAGGCCTCATCCACCCTGTGCAGGTAGACGTCACCACAAGCCACCGCTGTTTGTTAGTGGAGGCTTTTCTTCTGTGCAGGCCACGTGACGCTCAAACCTGCTCTCTCTGCTTGCAGTGTGTGCCATATCTGATTGCCATGGGAACAGACCCTGAACCTACCATGAGAAACAAAGCAGACCAGCAGCTGGTGGAAATTGACAAGAAGTATACAGGATTCATACACGTGAGTCATACACCACCAGCACATCTGATGTGTGGCGTCCTGTAGGGAGGTAGTAGAAAAAAATCACACAACTCATCACCACTCTTCCAAATCCTGTCCTGAGCAACACGCTTAGCCTGAACCTGGAATTAATGTACCTCTGTACTTCTAACCGACCTTGAAATGTCTCGTGTATGCTCTTTCCTTCAGATGAAGGCGGCAGCGGGTATGAAGATGTCCTACCAGGTGCAGGAGGCCATCATGAGCTTGCGTACCCCCGTCATCAGAGGCTTCCGGCAGGACGACTCCCATACCGCTCTCTGCTCTCAGCTGTACACGCTAGTGCGTGGCAACCGGCAGCATCGTCGCGCCTTCCTTGTTTCACTGCTCAACCTGTTTGATGATAGCTCTGTGAGTTACCATGTTTGTGCTGTCATGTGGGTGTGTGTAACATCCATACAGACTTCCATGCTCGAATGCTTAGGCGTGGCAGAAGGTGTGATCAGGAATTTACTCTGGACAATGTTAGAATAAGTGTGTCTTAGGCTTGTTGCCTTATTTGCATATCTTACATTTGTAATTCATCTTTTTCAGTACAAAAACACATAACAGAGCTAACCAGCTCTTTTAATGTAGAATCTAGTGGTCAAAACCTTAATATAATGTTATGGTATAATATAATATAGCGGTGCCATGTGTCCTCACGACTGTTATCGGGCAAATGCTCAATATATTGAGCCTAAGACCTCATTTACTTCACAGTGCATTCTGTGTCTGGATTAGCAAAACACTATGCAAATCCTAGGAAGATATTAAAATAGGTATAATGAGAATGGCATCAGAGCAGCCAGACCATCCTTGGAGCAATCTGATCGCTTTCCAATGTGAAAATTAATCATATACAGTGTGGCCTATGAGACAGCATATTTAAACCAGGATGATTCATTGTCTTCATCTTATAAAATAGCTATTTGCTATTGAGCCTTACTTGCTGGATCAGGTATTTCTGAAGGCTTAGCTTAAAAAACTTTGGCTCTCAGCAATTCTGGATTTGTCTGAATAGCAGATATAACTCCACCTTTTCCACTCTCATTCCCTGCAGAAAACAGAGGTGAACATGCTGCTGTTTGTAGCCGACAACCTGGCCTACTTTCCCTACCAGTCTCAGGAGGAGCCGCTGTTTATCATGCACCACATCGATATCATGCTCTCTGTGTCTGGCAGCAACCTTCTGCAGACATTTAAAGAGGTGATCACGATACATTCTTCTATGTCTTTTCCGTTTCTCTATTCATGTATTAGATAAATATCCAGAGACACACACATATGTCATCCTGGCTACATGATGCACACGTGATAGGTCATTTGTACTGGAATTTCAGTACATGTGATGCAGGATTAAAAGCAGAGGACACACTTGTGCTGTGCTGCAGTCCCCCACAATGACAATCACTTCACTTTCATTTCTTCTTTGTTATTGTCCGGATTTCACCCATCCTGTGGGTGGAATTGGATAGTAGGAAGTGGTTTGTGGGGACAGAACCTTACTCCGCAGTACCCAAGGCTGGATTCAAACTTTCTTGTCACAAATCCACCTCTATCACTGCTGGGCTACAGCTGTCCACAGAGAAGCACAATGGCATTGAGTCCATGCAAAGTAAAATCTTTACAAATACTGAAATTGCTGCTTGGGAGATGCAGATGAGCACACACACTCCTTTAAGTAGACATTAATTCATAGACATTAATTACTGTTGCTTTGTCCACATCAGTCTTTGCTTAAGATGCCTGGAAAAAAGCCGAAGAAGCAAAAGCAAAAACCCATCCCATAGACATTAATTACTGTTGCTTTGTCCACATCAGTCTTTGCTTAAGATGCCTGGAAAAAAGCCGAAGAAGCAAAAGCAAAAACCCATCCCAGAGAGGGACGTGGAGAGTGAGGAGGCGAATGAGCGGGACCGTGAGGACAGGATCCACGAATCACGCGTCAATGACGAAGACAATGATGTGTCTCAAAAACCCCTCAAACTCAAACAGTCAGGTGACAAGGCTGAGTCCGAGTCAGAATCTGACCTGGAAGACGCAGATGTGGTGATGGAGCGGCTTCCCGATAATGCAGCTCCGCTACTGGACTTTGCCAGAGCTTCCCAGGGAATCCTGCTGCTCTTGGTACTCAAACAGCACCTGAAGGCCCTCTACGGCTTCTCAGACAGGTAACCCTTGCCGACTGGAGCTCCCGTCACACTAAACAGATACTAACATAAACTACTATTCAGATCTGCATGATGACAAGCTATTTCAGCTTTGTAGTGAAGCGAACCAGGTGCCGCATTAACATATCAGCATGCCTCAGGGCATAGCGATCACAACCACGCAGTCAAATGTGAACATGGAGCTCAGAATTGTGAGCATGTTCATCAAAACAATGCTGGGGTTGTTTTCACAGTTTAAATACTAGCACTGCAAAAAAAATCAATACATCATTATATTGTAATATTAATTTTCACAATATACTACAATGATTCTAGCTCTGAAAATATAATCTTTGGCATTTCCTACAACCACAGCTTCCACTCCTGTAGATGCCACTGTACTGCTTGGTGCTTTTTGCAGAGTAAAAGCGTAAAAAGCAGCCCCTTCACTTCATAATAGCTACGTGGGCACAATGCGGTTACAAACCAGCTTTTATGCAGCCAGATAAAAGGCGGAGCCTTTTATTTGTCAGGGTTTGGCTGAAACCCCGGCCTCAGGTACGTGTGCTATGTGATCCCAACTCGCGAACACAATACGGAGGTAGCTGTGCCAGAAAGAGGCTTTTTTGAGCCACTAGATCTCATACAAACCCCTAAATCTGTGTAGATGTGTAACATTCAGCAAACAGATGGATTTTTTATTATTTTTTTTATTTCAAATATTCACCTTCAACCAAATGTTCACTGCCTGCTAACCCTTTGATGTGTTTAACAGAAATGCAGTGCTTGGTTCAAAACAGACTTTAGTAGTACGATACGATGAAATTTCACAGTCCTGCAGGATTAGAACCACAGAGTGAGAGAAACGCTTTTATGTCAACAAGACAAATTTAATTTATCTTCATCTTTCTCTCCCCTGCAGTAAAATCCAGAAATACTCCCCAACCGAGTCTGCAAAAGTGTATGACAAAGCTGTGTCGAGGAAGAGTTCGGTCCACTTCAGCCCTCGCCAGACCATAGACTTCCTGACCAACAACGTGGTCCGAGCTGATCTCACGTACGAGCTCAAGATGAAGATTGTCCAGCAGTTCCTTGACGTAAGAACTGCTCCTAAAGATTGGTTATCTGCGAGAACCATAACGTCACGTTTTTCTAAATGACTCCTCTCTCTCCCTTCCAGTTTAAGTTGCTGATGGAGCACTTGGATCCAGATGAAGAAGAAGAGGAAGGAGAAGCGAGCGCCAACGCTCGCAACAAAGCCATCAATGCACTTCTGGGAGGACCCAGCCCCAGAAACCATGGCCCTGACACAGAGGAGGATGACAGTGATGGGGAGGAGAAGACACCTGGGGTGAGCTCTCAAACTGGGGATTTGTAAACCTACATGTGGTTAGGATGTAGGGTATCACAAAACACTCATTTACTCGTCATTGTGCAAATAAACCTTATTAGTCCTACAACTGTCTGCTATACTGCCCTCTCCCTGGCCTTCCAGCAGACCTACACACACATTTACAACATTTATCAGACACCCTTATCCAGAGGACCTTACAATCAGTAGTGACAGGGAGAATCACCCTGGAGACCCTCAGGGTTAAGTGTCTTGCTCAGGGACACAATGGTAGTAAGTGGGATTTGAACCTGGGACTTTGTGGTTTTCTGGCGAGTATCTAGAAGTGAAGTGAAGCGATTGACGTTGTGAAACTTTGCAACACAGCATACGGTGACATAATGAAATGTGTCCTCTGCTTTTAACCATCACTCTTGGTGATGGTTACTGCTTATTACTGCTTATATTGTGCTAGTGTTATTGTTTTTTTACATTAGTATTTCAAAATTTCCTTGTACTATATCATTAACTTTTAGCTAATTATTATGCATACCTGTCTGGTTTTACTTTACATATGCAGGGCTGTTAGCTGGTTTATTCTGTCTAGTTACTCAGTAACTTGTATTAAAATGTAGTAAATTGTGCAGGTACTCTAATTAGGATGACAGTTCGTATTTTATTTTCTTCATCCAAAAATGTCTGATAAAGCACAAAAAAGGGTCCTCTTATTAGACTGGGAAATGACCAAAATGTAAACATGCATTAAGATGATTGTGCACATTGGTGGAATTTCATAGGTGATTTGCTGAGTATTGATCTTGATTGAAGGTCGTGCATTGTGTGAAATAGAATAGATTTTTTTGCCCTGAAGTATACTTGCATGCACTATGAAAAGGAAAGGTCAGCACAGTAACTGCATGGAAGATAAAAAGTATATTTTTGAAAAGTATATTTTAAGAATCAACTCAAGGTTTATTACTTTTAAAGGGAAAGTATTTGAGTTGTTTGGGGAATCTGTATTTCTTCTTGAGGAAAGAACCAGGACCTCATCTTCATCTTCATTCTGTCACCCCAGGCCTCCAGACGAGCCAAACGTGGAGGGGACACTGCAAACATGAACGAGACGGTGGAACCCGCAGATGTGGTGGCGCTCTTTATCCCCAAGTACAAGGAGCGGCCGCAGCTGGCCCGAGTCGTCCAGCGTTCCGGCGCTGGCTTCAGCATCCACTGGCTGTCTGGCACCTACAGCAGCCCCTGGTCAGAGGCCAGAAGACGAGATGGACGCAAACTTGTGCCTTGGGTGGAAACTGTCAAAGAGTCAGACATCATTTACAAAAAAATCAACCTGACCAGTAGTCAGAAGCTCACGCATAAACTAGCGCAGACTTTACGTTCTCTGTACGCTGCCAAATACGCTGCCACCAGCTAATGAAGCCGGCCGCGTGTCCCCATTTACTGCCAAACATAACTAAAACACAGTAGTACACTACAAAGCGTCTCTAGGGTGCATTCTGGCTTTATTGTGCATATTTTATAATGAGAGAGAGCTCAGTTCGGGTTACACTGAGATGTCGCCGGTAAATAATGTTTGGAAAACATTGTTTGGGTGCTCCTTCGCTGTTGTGCAGCAGTCTGATTTCTATTTTCAGTGTATAAAAGTTTGACATAAAAAAAAACAACACAAATCTTTATATATAAGAGATACAAAAGAAATGTATAAAAAAGGAAGTGAATATTGCAAATTAGTTTCTTAATGTTCTTATAATGTTTTTGAAGTATCTGAGGATGGCTCTATTTAGATTAGCTCTTCCATATATGTTAAATTTGTGTTTGTCCATTCTGTACAATAACAGAGATATACTTTTTTTGATGTAATTTATTGAATAAAAAGCATGCAGTATCTTTGAACTACTCAGTTTTTTTTATTATTGTAGATGTACAACAACAAATCCCTAGCAATTGTGGCAGGCATGTGAGCTGAAATAATTTGATCCAAATTGTGTATTTTATTGTCCTTATGCTTCATCTTTTCCAGAGTTCACCATTATCTCTAAAAGAGGAGACGCAAATAACCAGCGCGCCACCTTTTAGGTTGTAAAATGCGTGCTGCTTCCACTGGCTGCCTCCTTCATGTCTGGGGTTGCTAAAGAGCGTAACCCCTGACCCGCTTTTGGGCTTTATATGACTCTATAATTCACCAACCTTGGACAAACCTCCTACCTCACATAGCCCTAGGTCTTAACATGTGAGACGAATTTCAGAAGGATTTCTTTTCTCTTTACAACTGGTTTGATATTTAAGGACCTTATTTAAGCATATGATTCATCTGAGTTGGTTTTGTTTTTTATATGCGCTATAGTTCTTTTTAGCCACTTAATTGAGCTATTGTTATAATATGGCCAAAGAGCTATTAAACTATATTGTAACATAAGCGGCTCCTTTGATTTCATTCACTGCATGTAAAAAAAAATCAGTCAGTTAAACACAAGATGCTGGACTGAAATACGCTTTTGTATCATTGGTCACCCATATACACAAAACTCCAATGTGCAGTAATACGGTAACCGTGGAAGCCGTTTCGTGGGGCATTTTGCCACCAGATAGCATTTAGTCAGGTAAGAGCCACTCTGGGACGCATCAGATGCACGGTGCTCCAGCCTTGTTGCTGTGAGGAAGATCATTTCTTTTCACTGATTACAAAGGAAATTTTACTGTTAACATGTTTTAGATGGTAAAAGGTAAAAAAAAAACTAATAAATCGAATAACGAATAAAATTATTAAATTTATATGTTGCTTACAAGGATGGGAATAGGTTTTACTTTCTCTGTTCCCCCAGATTGATGAATTCCTCCACACCCCGTGTTGTGATGCATGTGGCCCTGTCCCGGTGACATGCTGCACGTCTCGCTGGCGACCCAGAACTCGAAACGGCAGCAAGTTATGAGAGAACCATTTGTGCAGAACTTCCTCTGCTGGGATTCCTGCACCCCTGTTTGAAATTGGCGGTGGTGTTGCAGTTGACAGGGCAGGGACCCAGACCTTCTGCTATAAAGATGGAGGGACTGAAGTAAACATTTTATTTCATTCTTGATGAAAGGCTGAGGAGGAAATGCCAGACAGACTCAAACTGACTAATGTTCTGTCGCAGTGAAGGTCTACAAGTCAGGCAGATTAAGCATCTGGCAAAACGTCTGTGTCATAAATGTATGTTTATGCGTCCATTAAGGTATAAAAATTATCTTGCTTATAATGGAACCAACTCATAAGTGTTTGCAATTCAATCGTTGATCGTGTGCACTGAAAAAATCTATTTACTTTATTTGAATGTGTACATCAGTCCCACATAATCAGCAACTGGCCAATTGACATAAATGTTTCACCCTTTCTCAATTAATTGTTACTCTTTAAAGCTAAATATATAATTTATGTAAAAAAACATTTATGTAAAATGTACATTTAAAAATGATGTTGAGCCAACACAATATTCTGTTCCTTAATACCAATTTATTGTGTAATTTCAACACAATTTTGAGAATTTAGACTAGTATCTAGCAACCTTTAGTAAAGGTTATCCATATGAGAACACTGAAAATGATCACAACATCTCTAACCTAACGTTCTCATTCTTATTTCATTCTTATGCAGCGCACAGTCACCAACCCGTCAACCGAACAGGCTATCACCCAAACGGTAACCCCTTTGTTCAGTCCAGTAGGCGGCCACATGTAAATTAACCTGCCCTACAATTCAATGACACTTCTTGGCACTTCATTTCTGGTGGTGGGCAAACATTATTAAATTGATTTCAGAAATTGACTTTTCTATATTCAAATATTTTTTTTCTGTGTATGTTGAACCTGTCTGTTGGATTAGGAGACTGTAGTCCTGTAGTGCTGTAGAGTTTATGTCCTTCTAGTCCTTCATCAACTCACCAGTGTCTGAACATAGCGCCTCTCTGGCTGGTGGACCACTCCGTATCCTGCAGCAGAACTAGGAAATCTTTAATGTACCTAATTCAGAGCATAGATGAGTTCATCCTCATTAGTGATCATCTTGCCTAAATAGCAGAAGGAGAGTGAACATGTAATGGTTAATTACATGACATCTGTTCTCTTGGTCAAATGCTGTGCATGAATTAATACATGTTGCAATACATGTATTATGCAGTGGGGGGCCGATATAATCAGAAGGTTGCCGGTTCGCCAAGGTGCCACTGAGCAAAGCGCCTTCCCCACACACTGCTCCCCGGGCGCCTGCCATGGCTGCCCACTGCTCACCAAGGGTGATGGTTAAAAGCAGAGGACACATTTCGTTGTGTTCCCGTTTGCTGCGCTGCAGTGTATCACAATGACAATCACTTCACGTGCTCTTATGTAATGGAAGTGTGCAACTTGTGACAGTACGCGGGCAAAGCTGGTGTCTCTAAAACTGGACTGGAAAACATATTTCCTCACTCACACCATCATAGTGTAGTTATTAATAAGGCAGTTTTAATAGGATTTAATAGGGACAAGATAACTGTTTCTACCACTGGAACAAGGGACTGTTTCTACCACTGGGTAGACAAATTGTCAGATGTTAGCATTTGAGTTCTTCTCATCCCTGACAGAGTCTGAGGAAGCTCAGGAAGGTGTTTGTTTGCATCTGCTTGTGTGTTCAGAAGGTTCTCCTCTCACTTCCTTTTGTAAGTAATGATCCAGACCCACATGGCACGCAGTGGCCCGGTCCCGCTCGGTCTGGAAAGCATTCATTAAGGTAATGTTGCGGTCCATCAGTCGAGCTACCAGATCTGCGGGCTGAATCTGCTCTACAGATGCGACTCTCGTCCCAGACGATGACCTTCGGCGCTGCGTTACGTGAGAACACTGATTTCTCATTACTTACTGTTGTTAATGTCCATCCTTTTTTCTAAAGCCATGTCAGGATCAGGAGATGGTGGGAGTCCATGATGTCACATGCAGAAACACCACAGTGTGAGAGCCAGTTCACCTCCATAGAACGTAGCCGTTTGGAAGGAGTATGGAACATTCTACATTCTATGTTCTACATTCCCTTCTTCCACAATGTTGTTGGCAGGAAAGTCCAGAGGGATTTTTGGTGCAAATATTTCCTATGCTGAGGATGTAGGGTACAATTTATTGCCAACTGATTTTGGAGAAATGGCTGGTATCTTGCACAAGAGTATGTGGGAGAGGAGCACAGATCATAAACAAAGACTTAACAGCTTCTGGCAAAAATTGTCAAAAAGAGTAAAAAAAAAACAGACTGGACTGATAATAGAAAAATTGTGTTTATGTGAGCTGAATCAGTGCAAATTGGTGAGTAAGGCACACAGGTACCCGGGCCAGAATGCCAATTCTCGACACCTTGTTGTCAAACAACATCTGAATCTATAAAAGCATATAAAAAAGGATTATATTGTTTGCATTTAAAAAATTTCATTATACTTAATGTAATGCCAAAGACCATCAGGCCGACATTTCTGAAAAAGCTAATCACTCAAGAGCCTTATGATTGTTAATCTAACACATTTTAAAGCCTGTAACCAAAAACATACATGGCACTCCACTCCTCCTGAACATTCATTTTTAACGTCAAGTGATCCAGAGCGGTTATGCACCTCTCCTGTTATTGTTTGTCTCGCTACCAATCCCAGCAGATGAAACCTCTTAGACGTTCTCCACTGGTGCTCCCTGCAGTGTGAGACGTTCTGGAGCATTTCAGACCATTTGAGTCATGTGCAGAGCATTCCACTGCGGCCGGTTCTGCATTGTCTGCGTAGCTACACAAAGGCCTCTGAACGCTCAAGCCGCAGTACATATTTATTTCATCAACAAAGACGCACAGCCGAGTCTTTCGGTTCTGCTAAATCTGCTTCGGACAACAGTGATTCATTCACAGTGTTACACACGACTGCCGCGATACAGCAGTTGGGATTGAATCATCAGTAATAGCTGTATTATATCTGCTACGATCACATAACACAGCAACTATTCAGGGGGGAACGTAGAGTATCTTCTGTGTTTCTAGACCTTTCCAGCTGGAGCAAGAAGTGGGAAGAAGGAGAGAACCAGAGCCCAGGAGCCAACGATGGTGTATTTGACTTTGATTTTATGTGTGGCTCAGTGCCTTACAAGGATTTCCAGGTCATTTTAAAAACACATAATATAAGAATATATACTGCGATATTTTATATATTAAGATTGTTCTGTACAGAAATGTAAAGTAAAAAGATTTTGTTACTAGTTCTCAGTAATATACAGTCATTTTCTTTTTTATAATGTCATAGTCATCTTGTTGTTGTTAAATGTTGTTAACAGACTCCTTTCCTGTAAACTCATAAAATGGTCCTTTTGCAGATGGTTGTACACTCATCCTGTTATACACTATGCAGACATGAAGACGTCTTAAGAAGATGTCATAAGCATTGTAAACACAAATATTCAATGAATATACGTTTTAATGAAAACTGAGTAAAAAGAGTCCTAACCAGAATATCACTTATCAGAAGAGACTTTTGCAGTTTTACCTGTTGCACTGCTGTTCATAAGAAACACCTTCCAATAATGGGTCTCTGTCAGTAATGTTTTCTGACGGTAAATGTTCTTGGAAGAAATTGATTTATGGACAAAATACATCTACAGTCCGTAGGGAAGTGGCAAAAAATAAAACGCAGAGACAAAGTACAAAAACATTCAGCCATTACAACAAGATTTATAAATAAGATTTATAAGCTACTGTAACAACAAGGTGCTGTGGGATGTGGAGGGAAGTTTTTACATCAGCTATGTTTTTCACTAATACATGCGCATGTGCATAAATTAATTTCATTCTCAAAAAATATATGTCTTTATTTCATACTAACAAATGGGGCAGTGGTGGTTCGAATCCTGAGCCGCCAAGGTGCCACTGAGGTGCCACTGAGCAAAGCACCGTCCCCACACACTGCTCCCCGGGCACCTGTCATGGCTGCCCACTGCTCACCAAGGGTGATGGTTAAAAGCAGAGGACACATTTCGCTGTGGCACCGTGTGCTGTGCTGCAGTGTATCACAATGACAATCACTTCACTTTCACTTTTCACTTTAAAAAATATATGTTGTTGCTTGATCCTGTGATTTGCTGAGATCTAATATATGTAATAATCATGTTTAGCACCTCACTTCTGAGATCATTCTATTTCCCTGTATTATCGGGGAAGAAGAGGGTTGTCTGGGAGGTCTGGTAGAAGAAGATGAAGTGTGATGGACAACCCTCCATGGCCCCAGGGTGGCTGCTCCGCCCAGGCAAGCAAGTACTGATGTGTTAATATTTTCAGAAATTGCTCCCTTGGTGTGGAATCCTGCTTGTTTTTGCTATGTGTGGGAATGAAGCCTCACTGTTCCAAACACTGTCTCTTACCGGGACTCTGAATCGTCACCCTTCGCCCAGAGCAGGAGATTCTGTGACTGCTTTTCCTGCAGGCGTGTGACCTACTTCTGGTGGTTTTCGGGTCTCCTCTCTGCTGAAGGAAGAGGCTTCCTCATGTTTCTGTTATTGTGGTTCCATGGTAGCATCTTGGGAAAGCGTAGAAATAACTGTTGTTGCTTCAGAGGCCGGTTCTGATTGAGGATGTCGGAGAAAAACAACTGAAAAGCCGCCACCACAATCATACCAGTAAACCTTGCTGTAGAACCATGATAAACACATGCACACAGCCCTGGAAAAAATAACACCGTTTCTATTGTGGCCTTTCGTCATTCGGAATGGGATCAAGCCTCGCCAAGCTACTGCTTAAGGTATAACAACGCTTTTCCAGTGTCTCGACGTTGCATCTTTCTGCAAATAAACGTTTAACATCGTAACATTCTGTTACGAATCACGTGTAATTAACGATTTATTAAAAAAAACGAGAGTTCAGGTGAAACACAGTGCTAAAACAGACATGAAAGAGCTCTGTCATCACTGGTTTATTACATGTTACTCAAACACCTCGAAACCGAGACCGATTCATCACTGCATTGAAAACAGAAGAAGGACATTTCTCTGGCTTTCCTGTCTTAGCACTTGTCTACGTCTCTCTCTAATGAGCCGCGTTGGTTGTGCGAACATTTCTGGTGGAAAGGGGGGTTCCTGGAAGAATCCCTGACAGCCGTGAGTTCTCTTCTCGCCGGGTCATTAGGAGTCGGGTTCGGCGGCATTAGTTGCCGACCGCAGAGGGCAGTAATGTGACCGGAGTCAGTGGTCTTGTAGCTGTTCAAAAAACCTTCTGAAAACAATTAAATAACGTAATGCAAACAAAATCAAGAATGTAATGTCAAATGCTTTGACTTACGTAACGTTCGCATGAATTTGCCTGCATTATGTTAAAATGTTGAAAGAGAACTGATGAAAGTCTGCTGTTTCTCATTTGGTTTGTCATGTTTCCCTTGATCTCCCATAATGCATCAGAACAGGACAATTTTCTTGCCTATACTGCATTTGTCCATTTTTTTCCCCGCACTTTAACGTCCACATGGATGATATGAAATGCACCACTGTATGTAGTCTCCGTTATTAGCTCAGGGTACGGACATTTTGCAGCGAGTGGAAATGTGAACAGGTGCTCATGATCTTGTCTTGGAAACTCCGTTATCCAAGGAACGCATCACCTCCTGCCCATTGTGCGCGGCAGCAGCCCTGTTCTGTCGATGTGAATGCGTGTGATCAAGGCCAAAGCAGATTGATGAGAGACACGTTGTGAATTTTTTTTTGTGATACCGGCGACAGGTTAACACGCGATTCACGTTGTACAGCTAACTCATGTTCTCTGGTTGTTTTTCCGCAGCCCTGGAACAGAAATGATGAAAATGACACGAGTAACATGTGGTGCTCTGTTCAGCATGCAGTGCATGTGACTGAATGAGACGTGACAGGCTGCGATAACAGGCCGGGATTAGGAGGCTAAACCTGTAATTTATTACTGACTGTTTTTACAGGCCAAATATTTACCCAGAATTCCTCAGCAGGTCACATGAGGACTTGTACTAGCAGTTGAGGGTATCAGTCAAGGGCCTGGCCATGCCTCCAGGCAGGTCTGGCAGTCTCCGGGTGCTACGGGGCTCCGGACGCTGTTTCAGTGTTACCTCAATAGACCCAGGTCAGGGCAAAACAAAGGGCGCATATCGAGTTCCCCTAAATCCGGGCGTCCCCCAATGTTTGGGATTGGACTGTGGACACCTTCCTGTTTCCAGCAGGCCTTGGAGGTTCTGTGTATGTTTTGTCTGAAGCGCGTTGCGGGATGGTGAGTTCCTAGCGCTACTCACTGCTAGGGTCTTGAGAAAGGGGCCGACTCCAATCTCAAAACCTGTCTGTTTTCTCTGGCTTTTTGTTAAAGTCCTAGACCCTCATTTCACTTCACTTTGACACAGTGTCAATTATAAAGTCCATTTTATCACAGAGTCCCCCTGTTAGACACAGACACAGACAGAGTTAAATTCACCCTAGTTAGGCTGTCCTAGTTAGGGTACCGGGCCACTGTAGCACCAATATACCACTATAACCACAGATTTCAGTATCGGTCGTACAGTGCAACCGTCTGCCGCTGCTTCTGTATGTTTTCTCCGAGACACTGAATCAAGCACACAGACTACTGGCAGACCCCAGTGAAGAGACCAGCAAATAAATCCTGGTTCCCGACAACTGCTTAACAAAGACATACCATGAAACAAACCAGAGGGTCACCACAGCCACCACCACCATTATAACTACAGCTATAGAGATCTTAAAATGGACCAGTAACATCATTATGGACACGTAATCTAGACCATGACACTGACTACATCCTGGACTTCTCCAACCCTACAACTGTAGGACTTATTATTATATTGTACAAATCATCACCAGCCCTGCACTGACACCATTTGCAGGCTCACTCTACCCTGGAAGGGGGTCCCTCTCTGTATCACTCCTTCCCAAGGTTTCTTCCTTTCTTTTTTTTCTCTCTCCTAGAGTTTTTTTCTGTGGAGTTTTTGTGTGCAGAAGGGTCAAGTGTGGGGGGTGTCAACTGTAGGGCCTGTCAAAGCCCATTGAGACATGCTGTATGTGATTTTGGGCTATATAAGAAATAAATGTTGTTGTTGTTGTCTTGTTCTCCAGGAGAACATTCTGGAAAGGTGCTTCTCAATAAAAAACAGGTGTGGAGGAAAGTTTAAATAAAATGCCGTGTTGTCACTCACTTTAGCATTGACGTAATGTAAGAAAAAAAACAAACTTACTGTAATTTACTGGTTTATTTACATTACGGCAATGCTAAAATATAAGGTGTGACAGGTAACTTCCTTTTTTTTTTTTTAAAGTTAACCAGCGTTCAGCCGGGGGCCTGCCGGCATGCCCCACGCGTCTGCCGTGGGATTAGGACCCTGGCCTGGCTGGAGTGTTCTCAGACGCTCCGGTCCTGACAGCGACTCTGTGGAAAGTAAACACACTCACTGTACCAGGCAATTGCCATTGTGCGCCGAGAGAAGACACTTGGCGCGCGTCGCATAAACAGAGGAGAACCGTTCTGTCCTGAAATCGTGAGAATTCAGCGCCGCAGTGCTTTAGCGTATGGTTTTGTAAATTGTTGGTTGAGGACGGACAGCAATATATTCAGTTCTCCCACACTGGCAACATGTTTTTATCCAAACTTTCCAAAGAATGGTCCCATTTGACATAAATGTAAAAAGGCTTCTCTGTGCTGAGTAGGGGTGTTGAAATGAACCTAATAATCGATGCATCGCGATGCAGACGTGGATAATTCTGCCGCAATGCAGTGCAGAACATAACTGATAATATCATAGTAACGTTGCTTGGTGAAGTTCTGGCGGTTCCTAGATAAAAAGTAGTCTCGGTAGTATCTCTGGCGGCCTGATCTGAGTACAGGGTACTCAAGGCACTCACACGGAAATTCAAAATGAGCGCTCTCTGAATACCATACGTATTCTCGCTGTGTTTTGTAGCTGCATTCAATTGGCATTGCGCTGGCATTCGAGGTTTAACGTTTGCCGAGATTTTGGCAGAAAATGACGGCAAGAAAGTGCAGCATGAAATGTTATTTGATGAAATTCGAACTCGCAGTCGACTGAACGCTGGTGCTGAAAGGCCATGGATGATTTGATTTGCTCTAATGAGCAGAAAGACGGTTGCTGTTCAGTCCGCACTCACCTGACGCCACGAACGGCAGACGTTCATAGAAAAATTGATTGGATCCATTGTGATGCATTGATAATCGTAATGGAATTAAATCGTGAGACAGTAAAGGGTCACACTTCTGAAGTGAAGTGATTGTCACATGTGATACACAGCAGCACAGCACACAGTGCACACAGTGAAATTTGCATTTAACCCATCACCCTGAATGAGCAGTGGGCAGCCATGACAGGCGCCCGGGGAGCAGTGTGTGGGGACGGTGCTTTGCTCAGAGACACCTCAGAGGCACCTTGGCAGATCGGGATTCAAACCGGCAACCTTCTGATTGTGGGGGCGCTTCCTTAACCGCTAGGCCACCACTGCCCCATTCTAGTGTGGATATATGCATTCTTGTGTCCTATCTATATTCCACCATTGTTTCTATCATTGTTCTACTAATAGAAAGTCATCCATCCTGGATTCTAGCATCTCTCTAGATCTTATTTTTAATATTAAATTGTGTTTTCCACTTAGTCTCAATCTACACAACTTTTAACTTATTTTCTGTACAAACACAAAAGTGGGTAAAGTGGGACAGCTTTGAAAATGTCATGTCCTGTCTTGTCTTTTTTTTACTATCATCTTACAATATAAAACAATGCAATATAAGATCTGGTCCAAAACTGAACTGCTGTATTCATTAAACGGGGGTCAGTTTGGAGCAGCATCCAAGAGGAATGGCGTTGAGAAACGGAGCGCTTCCTCTTTTAGGGGCGAGGAAGGGACCCAGTGTTTATGAAGGAGATTAGGTGGTTTCCGCACTATCCCTCACAATTTGTCAGCTCTCTTACTCAGCCCCCCGGCAGGTCCGCTAGACAAGCAGAGCCCACTCGAGTTCAGAGCCTTCTTCCAGAGAACACGCCTCGATGAGCAGCGACTGGCCCAATTTCACCCCAGTGGCCATTTCCAAAGAGACAAATCACAATCTAGAACAAACTTAAAAGAATCTCCTTATGGCATTACTGGATTTGCTCAGTGTCGGAAGAATATCTTCAGCCAAACCCTCTTATAGATAAAACAAATGGCCCTTTAATCTATTTAATGCCACTTAATCTCGTTTGGATGCATAAAACCTCTGCATCTCCCTGGCATTCTCGTGGAAGGCAGTATTTTATGTTAATTAATAAATCTAAGTGATCAGTGGGTGAATCTGCTGTTTTCCACAACAGGAACAGCTTGCAGCCTTCCCAGCGCATGCATATGCCCCAAGGAAATATGAAACCTGAGGAATAATGCAGCACTTTCCCTGAAACCCCTCCGATGCTGACTGCAGCGCTGCTTAACAAGCCTGCACCCTCACCAGAAAGCACCATGCAACGGTTCCATCTCCATACACCCCATTCCATGCCACCACACGTACGGCTCCATATGGCTCTGGCGAGAGATGCCATTTCCAGCTGAGTTCAGCCCCTGGACCTGCTTGATGTGACACTGGAGAGCAGCAATTCCCTGCTCCTATATATTTATGTAATGAAAGAAACATGATTTCCAGCGATGCTGGTACAACGCGTTCCCACAGCAGGTGACATTGTGGCTCAACGTGATTTTTTATTTTCTTGTTACGCTGGACATGAAGTAGCAACACGGGCTAATTTGGTCTCACGGGGGTCGCCTCTCCCACAGAATCGGGCCAATCGGTCCTGAGGTGCAGAGCCACATGTGGAAAAAGAGCAGAATCTGTCAGGGCCAACCTTTTTGCTTAATGTAGTGTGCAAAGGGGGGAGTATCGACTGCATCCACCAAACTCAGCAATTAACTCCTCGCTAAAGGGAAAAAAGCGCGTCCTGCATGGAAAATGGCTTTGTCTCCCTTTGAACCCCGAAGGGCAGTGAATCCCTCACTGCTGCCGCTGCTGCTGCTGCCCACACACACAGCAGAATCAACAGATTTCTACTGACACCGCATGCATGGTCTCTTCATTAGTGCACTGAAGGCACTGCACAGTATACTTGAAATATGTGCATAACAGTATTCAGATAATTCAAATTTGCTGTCCATAAATAATAAGAACGTCCCACTCAAATGTTTGACTTCTTCAACGTATTCTTCAACAAGCAATAAAAAGCACTTTAGGAGAACCGAGCAGTCACATGAATACCATATGTCGGTGCACCTTCACATTCGTCAGATATTCAAATCCATAAATTGCAAGCTGGGTGTTCCAGACTGGGAGTCTCTTCACTACTGAAATGTGTTTTCATACAGCCCCGTTAAGCCTTGGGAGAAAAATAGGTTGTGGAGGCCAGTGAGTCCGATCCTCTGGGTCCACAAACCCATTTCAAATCATTGTGCTGATTCCACATCACTTTGCTTTCAGTTCCCATCTTACTTCAAGTACTCACCACTGTAAAGCCAATAATTGTTCAATTATTACCATTTTAAAATGTTTTATTAACATTTTGAAAGAACATTTGGAAAAAAAGGGCATGTTTGGGCACCCAAGTCTTACTACACTAAAAGATGCTGAGGTCGGTTGTTCATTGTCATGTCTCGGTGACAAGCATGAGGCAACCAAATACCACAATGTCACCCCAGGGGCCTCAAATGACTCATTTACAACCACTAATGACACGCTGACAAGAGGTATCCACTGTCCACTTATCTGGCCAGTGTCGCTCCCGTTGTGTAGCGCGGGGGGCTAATTGCTTCCTCCTGGGCTTTGGCAAGTAGCTGCCATGGCGGAAAGGAAATTCGAACTAGATGCTGCCGCTCATCCGCTGACCGCGAGGTAGACTACCTGCAGGTCGGGTTTGAGCGCACGCCGTCCTTCTCTCACTCATTGTGACCGAGGCCATTGTCCAATATTTTCTGAGTCAACCAATGGTCTCCTGGAGGACAGAGGGTCTCAACTGATCCACTGACTTTTCTATGTTTAGGTTATCGCTTCTTTTGAGTGAGAGTTGTAATGAGGCATGTAGAAAAATGCAGGGTTCACTGTCTTCACAAGCATCAAAAAAAGTAGGATATCGTCACAATACCACCTATTGTCGACACTACTGGCATGGATGCTTTTTTCAAGCTTATTTCTTTGTTAATGGAAAAAAGAATTGCGTGAACTTCGGTAGCAATGTCTGCCTCACGGCCTCATTCATTCCTTGCCAAGGCCAGGAGATTTCACTTTACTGCCCTGTGTGTTTACAGGAGACCAATACGCGATTGCATGCAAGAGCAGACATTCTGTTTCTAATGGAAGTTTTATGGCTCGTCTTCTCGCTCCAAAATAGTCTTATATCCGCCGTCTGCTGAGACATGAACAGCAGCTTGGCTTGTTCCTGTAATCTTTTTAGGATCAGTTGGACAGGTTTACTGTCAAGCAGCAAGAAGTAATGTTTTTATTTACCCAATGGATCGGCAACTCTCCGTAGTCTAAAATTCCGTTTTGAAACTTTTATTGCATTGTAACCATACAAAACTAATACAGTATACAAAAATAGAGTCTGTTTCATACGTTTACTAGTAGCCTTCGTGGTAATGTGTTAAATGTGCTGCCGCTCCTCCGGGCTCTGGACATGTTCAGTTATTTGGTGTCTGGCTGTTCCATGTTGCTATTGGACATTTGCCATTTGTTTTCACTCCGTGCCAGGTGTAGCGTGGTGCCGTAGCACCACATCATACTGTAAAAAGTGTCTCCTCTGTCTCGCCCTTTTCTCCTCCTTATTTCAACGCTGCGTGTGTCTGTGTGTGTGTGTGTGTGTGTGTCAGTGCTTCGGGAGGGCAAGGCCAAAGGACAAGGTCTAGAAAGCGGTGAGTCACTGAACTGACTCAGGCCAAAATGGGGTAATCTGGCCGAGCAGAACCCAAACAGAATATTGTATTACTTCAAGAATGTGTAGCGTATTCTCAGTGCGTCTGGGTTGGAAAGTGAGACGTGTCAGAGGTTCGTCAACACAAAGTACAATCGTTTGTACCAACATGCCAATATCTACAAGCTGTCAATGTTGATTTCCATGTGTAAAATAATGTCTTAAACATAACAGGCGTGTTCCACTGAAGCCTTGAACGTATCAATTGCTTATACAGAGATGGCTATTTGAACCCCTTTTATGAAAATATACAAACCTGGAAAATAAATATGAGGAAATTACAAAACTGAAAATAAATAAATAGTAATAAGTTAATTGCAAAATGCTGGAATAAATACGGTTCTTTGTATCTTTTAGTCACAAAAAAAATGACATGTACATGGGGTTCAAAATATAACGAAAAAAGGAAACCTTTGAGTGCCCTTGTTACATACAGTACAGGCCAAAAGTTTGAACGCATTCATTCAATGTGTTTTCTTTATTTTCATGACCATTTACGTTGGTAGATTCTCACTGAAGGCATCAAAACTATGAATGAACACATGTGGAGTTCTGTACTTAACAAAACGTGGAGACCTGGCCTCCACAGTCACCGAACCTGAACCCAATCCAGATGGTTTGGGGTGAGCTGGACCAACAAGTGCTAAACACCTCTGGGAACTCCTTCAAGACTGTTGGAAAAGCATTTCAGGTGACGACCGCTTGAAGCTCATCGAGAGAATGCCAAGAGTGTACAAAGCAGTAATCAGAGCAAAGAAACTAGAATATAAAACATGTTTTCAGTTATTTCACCTTTTTTTGTTAAGTACATAACTCCACATGTGTTCATTCATAGTTTTGATGCCTTCAGTGAGAATCTACCAACGTAAATGGTCATGAAAATAAAGAAAACACATTGAATGAGAAGGTGTCCAAACTTTTGGCCTGTACTGTATATCTCCACTCTTAGTGTAAGAGGTCATATATATATATATAACACTGTAACGATGTAAACTGCAATACCATGTAGTTACCTTATACCATGCACCCTAACCATAATCCTTTACCTATGTACACATCATAAGATATTACGTTTTGTTACAGGCTACATTATACTGTACTTGTTGCTATAGAAACATGTAATAAGGGCACTGTAACATACATTTTAAGGCCGATATAACAAGTCCTTCATAATGTGTGACTCTCCTGAACACATACCATCCTTTTACCGCAGTAAAATTCCACATCCCATAGCAGCCTTGCCCTCCTCCCTTAAACCACGGCTCTTCAGATGCAGCCGCACTTCCTGGCCGAATGCCTTTTCATTGTGTGGTAAATCAAATTGTCGTCCAGGAACGACAGGTCGTCGTCGAACGAGATTGGCCGACAGCAAGCATGGGGCGGAGCCTTCTGCCGCAGCTTCCTGTTCTGCGTGAGGTTGTTGAGGATTTTGTCGTAGTTCGTTTCGGAGTTCGTGCACGGCCCACTGCAGTACCTGAAAATCATCTCCTCCTTGGTCTGGTAGCCCAAGCCGAGGTCAGACACGTTCAGGCGGATCTGGCGGAGGGTGCAGCCCTGACTCGGGGTGCCCTTCCTCCTGCGCCCCGCTGACCCCCGCCCTTCCTTGCGCTGCCTGTTTGTCACGCCCTTCCTCTTCCGCCGTTTTGCTCTTTCTAAAGAGTCCCTCTCCCGCTCTGTGGACCTCCTCAGCCTGGTGATAGTGGTCTTGATGAAATCCAACGCGTCTTCAAACTGCTGGGGATGCTGGGCCGCCACATTGTCTGTGCATCCAACAAAAACAGAGTGAATGGACAACCAGCACTCCAGCCACTTGGTGGATTTAACTTTAAAAGCACGACACGACACCGTACACCATCCATTTTCGCTCTGAGGCAGACACAATGCTCGCGAGCACAAAGCCTGTAACGGCATATGAGGTGCTTCATATTGTCCGCGCTGACACCGCGACGACAATGCTGGATTTGTGAAGCGCGGCCATGTCGGTTCAAAAGGTGGACCGCCGAAAACCACACAGCATCCAAAAGGTGTGAGCCACGGTGGGGGGGCTCATTGTCAGTGGTGTCAATGCTGCTTGCAGGTGGCGCGCAACATGACCCCCTCCGCTCCTTCCTTCGCGCCATCAACAACAGTATCGGGTGTGACGTGCGGCCAGTTCTACACGGAGCTCAGAATTCACGGCTGAAAATTCAAACAAGCCCTGTTATCCCCGTTAACGCACCTCGCGGGACCCTGCACTGTCCAAAATAATACGGGCAGCTTCACTTTCAACCGGAATATGGCGTGTGAATACAGGATTCCTGGTGGCTTCTGAAAAATAACACCTCAGGGCGGTTTCAAGAAATAATATTCAACATAATTATGGAACAACACAGTCAGAGCAATACATTTGCACACACAATCACACAAACAAGTACAACCTCTCGGGGTACAGAAGTTCAAACTCCACTGTAATAATGCAATTATGGAATAGTCCACCGTTTCATATTTATTCATGGTTGATCCAGCTGTTCCTAAGCAACGTGCAGCTGGCGGTCACATGATAAAAAGACGCCATAGCGTGACACTCCGAAATGCCAGGCTGCAAAACTACTCTACTGAGGTTACAACCACACGTCCTCATCAGTGACGTTACGTTGTGAGCTACCGCCAAGCCGCGCCGTGAACTATATGACCGCACAGCGATGCATTAATCATGCCTTTTGAGGTTGTTTACCTTTGACTGGTGCCATTTTCTGGCCGACTCTGGCGGTTCCGGGTTCTGATGTGGAGTCTGGAGCGGCCGGCCACTCTTGTGAGACGATGCCCCGACGACTCCGGAACAGGGGACGTGTGAAGACAGGGTTCACCAGCAAAGAACAAGCGAAAACTAAATCCCATAACTTCATTTTAAGGCTTCGTTCCAATGTGGGAATCTGCAGGGAGACAGATAGACGTCTGTAAGTCAGCATCATAGACGTTTGGGGGTTCTGGTGAGTTTTACCCTTTAAAATGGGGTAAAATAGTAAGACTCAAACAAACAGCATTTGATTTCAGACGGACTGCACAGACGGCACTGATATCTGTGATATCAGGCTTGTTAAGTTTGTTGTTGTGCTATTTTAAATTTCCAAATTTTAGTATTTTTAGAAAGTTCTCGTAATTTCATCTCTCTTTTCTACTTGCATATGGTTGAGACGACAATAAAAGTCCACTCTGACTTTGACTGAACGTGCAGGAGACCCCCAGGCTGCCCTGGTGCCAGGAAGGGGGACAACGTGATCATTAATGTGAGGAACATTCCCAACCCCGCCAGCAGGTGGGGCTGCATTAACACCCCGAGATCTACGACCAATTCTGCAATAAGTTCCCCGATCAACCTACCAACATTTGGCGAGTTTAGTGAATTATTCCTCAGTCACCACAGTGCTGTCAAAGCTCGTCCTCTGTGCTGCTGAGCTCACCTTACATCGGGTCCATGGCTTGGTGTCACTGAATAAGCAGGTACGGCGTGAGGCACCTCGTCATGTTCTCCACTCCTGGTGGTAAATGTGCAGGTCTCCTGGAGGTTCCCGCAGCGTCATGCCCACACCGCTTCAGGATGGGTGAAACGTGCCGGAGGAAGAGACCTCTCCAAAACTCCGGCGGGGTCATGTGCAACACGCAGCGTGGTTCTGGAGGAGTGCAGGACGCGCGGAGAGCGTGGGTCTCCAGGACTGGACAGGAGACTCCCCGACGGGCTGGAGGTGGAGGGGACGTCCGTCACCCGCCGCGGCGACATCGGCGCGACTGCGCGCGTTCCGTGGAGAACCCAGCTGCGCCCGCGACTGTGTTGCCAATTCCGCTTAATATGAGCGAGTCTGGATTTGTTGCCAGCCTCGTCTACTGACTTCAGGGTCTTGCAAATATGTAATTAAATAATAATAATAATAAAAAAAAACGACAAAATTCCTCCGTCCCAAACTCTGATTGCACCGGTCACCTTACGAATTTACATTCGACTTATTCTGACTGACTCATGTTTGAATATTTCGTGTGAAGAAATTCTGACACATATTCTTCGTCCAACACAAACTTTTCTGAATTACTACTGAATACAAACAAAGCAAATAATTATACAGCTCCGGCTTTTTGGTAGTCTCGCGAGACTTGGGCTGGCGAGAGTGCGCGCGAATAAACTTGTCATAAATAGATGAGAACCAAGCTTTCATTGGCGCAGGAGAGATGAAAAAGCAATGAAATATTGAGTATGGTGTAGAAATATAGAGATGAAAAAAGCATGATAGCGGATGGAACACCAGAGGTTGCTACCTTATAAAGCTTACAAGGTGTGGTGTGGTCTTCCATTCCTGAAAATAATAGATTGTACGCAGATAAGGCTGAATCTGACTGCCCTTAGGCTGAATCATCCAGGTGCAATCGAGCAAAATATAAAATCTACCAAATAAACAGCTAAAATACACATTAAAGGTTACATATCTGCTGTAAAACTACCAAATAAACTGCCAAAATATATATTAAAGGGTGAATATCTGCTGTAAATCTAACAAATAATCAGCCAAAATATATATATTAAAGGGTACTTTACTGAGTGTAACTTAATAATAAAGTACCCTGACTAGCCATAACATTAAAACCATTTATCAGACGCTCTTATACAGAGAAACTTACAATCAGTAGCTACAGGGACAGTCCCAGTGGAGCCTAATGTCAAACTCAGGAACACAATGGCAGTTTGATCCTCTGTCTTCTGGTTCGTAGGCAACTAGGCAACTACCACCCCAGTACATGACATGACTGTCAGGTCATTTACTCCACAAAATCTTTGTAGGGATGAGGTGGAGCAAACAAGGATCATGTTTCAACATATCCCACACATACTTACATTTACATTTACATTTCATTTACTTGATCAGGTACAGGTCTGGGGGAATCTGAAGGTCAAGTCAACACCTTGAACTCATGTTCCTCATACACTTTCTGAACAATTCCTACACTGTGGCAGGGTTAGTTATTCTGTTGAAGAAGACCAATTCGACCAGCGCATGTGGATTCAATGAGGGACATATGTAGATACATGGTATTTGTCAGAGTAACCCAAAGTTTCCCATCTCCAGAGCACTGCAGTGGGTGTCTTCTTCCAACAGTGCACACTATTGCCATCAATTCTCCAGGTAACTGACACCTTCAGAGGATATAAAAAGTATACACACCCCTCTGATCTTCTTTGGTTAGAGTCAGGCACATCTTGACTTGGCAAACGTCTTCCTTGTAAAAATGTCTCAAATCTTTAGGTTTAGGCTGGGCCAATTGGAACCGTTCATTATTCACTACACCTTACTTAAAGCATCAGTTCCAGCTGAATAAAAGAAGCCCCCAAATCATGATGCTGCACCCACCATGCTTCACCATGGGCATGGGCATGACTGGGTGGTAGTAGCCTAGTGGGTAACACACTCGCCTGTGAATCAGAAGACCCATGTTCAAACCCCACTTACTACCATTGCGTCCCTGAGCAAGACACCTAACCCTAAAGTTGCTCCAGGGGGTGGACTGTCCCTGTAACTACTGATTGTAAGTCACTCTGGATAAGGGCGTCTGATAAATACTGTAAATGTAAATGGTGTTATATTGCACCAAACCTACCTTTTTAAAATTGTGGATGAGAAACTTTGGTCTCATTAGAGCATAACACATTTTCACACACACCTCTGGTGTATCTGACTAGGTGTATCTTTTGCAAACTTATATTATATTCTGTAATGAGATTTTTTTTGTTTGGGCAGTTTAATTACAAATTATGTAATTAAATCAAAAGGTGTTTCAACAAAGTTTTAATTGAGTTGTACAGGTTAGATCATATTAAAGATGGGGAAAGCATCAATGTGCATCAAAGAGTAAATATCTGCTGTAAATCTACCAAATAAACAGCCGGAATATATATTAAAGGGTAAATATCTACCAAATCAACAGCCAAAATTTGACCTGCAATTTGAAAAATTGACTAACTCCACAAAATCTTTGTACGGATGAGGTGGGGCATACAAGAATTGTGTTTGTTTTTTCAGGTGGGACTTTGTCACACTGGCACAGGGAAGGTAGGACGCAAATGCAAAACAGGGATTTAAAATCATGCATGATACAGGAAAACAGACAGAAACCACCAGGGTTGGTAGTAGCCTAATGGGTAACACAGTCGCCTATGAACCAGAAGATCCAGGTTCAAATCTAACTTACTACCATTACCATTGTGTCCTTGAGCAAGACAATTGACCCTGAGTCCAGGGGGACTGTCCCTGTAACTACTGATTGTAAGTCTCTCTGGATAAGGGCGTCTGGTAGATGCTGTAAATGTAAATAGCGGATACTCTTATGGATACGCATACAGGAAACATACAGGAGCATTCATAACATACAGCAGGTGATAACAATCAAGGAGATTGGGTAACCAGGGAAACCTGTCCCAGAGTGACAGGTAATGTTCAGCTCATGACAGATTTATTACATTTTGAAAAATTTTTTGGATTGTCATTGTGAAACACTGCAGCACATGGTGACACAACGAAATGTGTCCTCTGCTTTTAACCATCACCCTTGGTGAACAGTGGACAGCCATGACAGGTGCCTGGGGAGCAGTGTGTGGGGATGGTGCACCTTGGTGGTGCACCTCAGTGGCACCTTGGCCACTGTGTTCACTGTGGGAACTGTGTTCACCGTTACCTTGGCCTTTCACCTTGGCTTCCACTGTCAGTGACAATTTGGATGCCGATGAGCACATTAATAGCTTTGTTTTGCTCTAAATTATTATTTTTTTCAAGAGAAGTGCTCCCTCTAGTGACTGGCTAGGAACTGGCTACTCCAGGGTGCAACAGGTCCATGAACAGACACCACTGCAGAACACACACTCTGTCTCTCTCACTTACACACTCACCATCCATAGCTGCTTAATTTACATCAGAACCTATCCTGGGTCATGGGGTCCAAAGCAATGATAGTCCGCTTCTAATGGCTTTTTCTCTTTAGTTTCAGTCTTCCCAAATATACCTTACAAATAAATATGAAGATAACACGAAGAGCCCTGTGTGGATGTAAGACATAAAACGGTAAGACATTAGTTATAATACTGATATTTTCATCAAATTCATGAAAATGAACTATGCATCTTCTATGCGTTGATGAGAATGTGCCCTTTTTGAAACTCTCTGGGGGGCATCATCCATTAGTCCAAGCACTGTGGAGGCTGTGAATTGTGCAACAGCTGGCAACAATACAGAATTCCAGAGAGGTACAACTGCTCGCCCATCATTAATCAGATGCCCTCCAGACACCCGGCGAAGCCATGGCAACAGAGGACCCCTGTACAATTATCACATGCAGTGCCGCAATTGCAGAGGAGACGGCGGTTGCCCCATCACTGCTGAAGCCCAGAGGATGATTACTTTTATCAGGGCCAGTGGACATCTGAGTTTTGTTTGACTCAAGCTGCTAACACTATAGCATTTACCTTCATTACGACACACACACACACACACACACACACAAAACCCAGAGGGAAGATCGGACACATGTAATGAAAGTGTGATTAAGTAAGGGGAACATCCAATGCTAATGTCGTAATTCACTCCACATGGATGCTTGGCACGGACCCTGTGAGCTGGAGGCAGTCGTGATTACACGCTTTGTGTGGCAAAGACTGCATGCTTTCATGAGAGATTCCATCAGCAACTTTCACTCTGGCATTAACTTTCAGTATCTGAAATGACACCATGTCTTCACACACACACACACACACACACACACACACACACACATCTGATGCTACATCTGATGCGTTTTAATTATTGCATCAGAGATATGGAAATCGATGCTAAAGGTGGTGATTATTTTTTAAACCTGCACATTTCCTTCCCCTAGACCCCGTAATGTGTGCAAAGAAAGCGGGGTTTTTAAAAAGCTGTAAAGTGTAAGGTGACTGTGTCATTTATTTAAATGCACCACACAGCATTACAGTCGGGACGCACTAGGGCTGAAATCTGTCGACGCCGGGCCGGGTGTAACTTTTTAGGGGCAATTACAGCTCCAATATAGACTCTGTCTAGCCTGAAGTGTAAAACAAGGAGAATATTTTCTGGGGAGCTTCAGGGAAAAAGTATTGAGAACCACTAATCTAAAAGACTTGAAACAGCATCTACCTGTAAACTGTCCGTCTCTTTCATCTGTTAAAATAAGCAGAAATAAGCAGTTCATGGCAGTCCGCCATCCTCTGTTGTTGCTAGCTGTACAAGCAGTCTGGAGAGCAGGTATCCAAGAAAACTACAGGATGATAAAGGATCAACCAATAGGAATGGAGGTCAAACCTACTGCTATTGATTGACAGACGAAGTCATTCTGCTGAAAAAGTCACATTATGAAATAAAAATGCCATCAAGAAAAACGCCATTTTGAAATAAAAAAGGAGGTTTTGAAATAAAAACTGCTGAAATGAAAAAAAAAAGGCTCCAAAATAATCAGTGTTGCTGGGTAGAAATAATGCCCATAAAATAATATTTCACAATAATAAGTACGTATATATAGCAAAATGCAATATATTTCACAATAATTAGCTGTATATTAAAATGTGATCAATTACTTCACAATTTTGTGTGCTATTATATATCATTCTTTTATTTATTCATATGTTTTTTTTTTTTTGTATTATGTTGTATTTCAAACACTTTGGACTTCCATACATTATCGCCACCTACTGTTTTAAACAAACAAAAAAAAAACACTATTAGTCTTATGATTCCATTATTTGCTGTAAAACACGCACGTAGTGACCAGATCTCAATTTCCCA
This sequence comes from Denticeps clupeoides, assembly GCF_900700375.1. Taxonomy (NCBI): domain Eukaryota; kingdom Metazoa; phylum Chordata; class Actinopteri; order Clupeiformes; family Denticipitidae; genus Denticeps; species Denticeps clupeoides. The sequence continues at coordinate 3,990,288 of NC_041717.1, forward strand.
CCAGATACATCTCAAAAATTGCTTATGCATGTTTATTTCACATGTCTGCATTGTGTGTTAAATAATGTGTTAAATACTTCACCAACCCTCTTCCCTACCCAGCATCTACTGGCCTCTTTGCCCTCTGACCATGACAAGTCTTGGGCCACAATGCTGGTGGACCAGAAATTACGACAAGATTTCCCTCAGTCTAATTTACAACCGCCTATGAACACCCACTGCTGGAGCTTAGAAAACCTTGTGTTGAGACTTTTCGAGTTCAAAAAATTCTGCAGGCATTGCTAATAGAAGACAATTAAATGTCTGCTCAGTTATGACCACTTTGAGTGACATTTTATGTGTATGAAATAGGTCTAAACTAGTACAATTAATAGTTTCTGCTCTATTTACATACCCTTGCGTGAAATGTGTTGATATTGTCACTCTCCAGGACATATTGTCAAATGTCACACATTTTGTTAAACGTGAGAAACTGCGCACTCTTACTCGAGTACCACGTCTCACCACCAGAGGGCAGTCAAAGCGCACTTTCTAACGGAGCATCCCTCTCAGCACCAGGACGATTTCTCCTCCTGCTTTAGTGGTTACCGTACCCTCACCTTAAAATGTAACATTCATATCATCATTCGTTCACATGGCATGCTGCCACAAACGCTTAGCATTTAGCAACACTTTACCCCCCAAAAATTAAAATGGCATATTGTAGTTGCTCCCGGAGTGGCCAAATCCTGAAAGCACCAGAGTGGACCACCGACCTACAAAAATTGCTGTCTAGTTCAGAAGATGAGGGCACCTGGAGGGTTCCCCAATCTCCCGCCTCAGATTTAGGATGAAAGATTAAAATGTTATACACAGAGACACCGTAGGATTCAGGCAAGATTATTCTCCATGCATTAGTAACATTTTATTTATTAAGAATATTCGTTACTCATAAATACAGGCAGATAAAGTGCCTGAATAAAACCCTGTATTTGCCCGTGCAAAGGTTTAGAACAAGTTCTGTGTGATTTTTCTCACGTGACATTGCCTGCTCGGCATTATGGGGAGTGAGCAGATGCTGGCGCTGCTTCTGCAGCTGTAGGGGTGACATTGCTGCAGTAGTGGGACAATGCCCAGACTCGGTGGGGACTGGGGGCAATGCCTGGCCTGGTGTCACGGAGACAGCATTACAACTGAGTGAAACTGACTTTTTTTCTTTTCTTTTTTTAAATTGTGAAACGAAAAAAAAAAAAAAAACTGTGTCCACATGCTGGGGGCAAGAACATCATTCATTCACATCCAGCTTGTTCATTTGGGTTTGTCAATAATTTGCCTTAGCACCGGATTCTTTCCAAATTGCTTTGCGCTACTATAAAGACACAGTCTTGAATTCTGATGCATTGTTCCGAGGGGGACGCTCTGTGACTGCCGCGTCCTATCTGTTGAATGGGCTTAATGAGGAGAGCATTAAACATAACAGCCTTATCAACTCCATGTGAATTTTTCCAGCGTTTATATAGCCAGCGTGTGTCATATGACCAGATTTCCCCCTGTTGCCATGCGAAAATAAAAAAGTAACGTATAAATATTCTCCTCCGCGGCTTCTATGGAAAGAATGAAAGGGGGGGGGGCAGATAATGGATTCAACAATTTCCTTTTCACTTCTGTTTGTGACTCTTCATATCCTTTCCACGTGAGCGAGGTTAAATTGCAGTGACCTGCTAGGAAAGTTAATAGATGTGGCAGACGACTGCTAAAAAATTCCGAGCTGAGAGCAGCCATTGGTGGTTCCCCGGCTGAGTGACAGGAACAATAATGCAATGCCATCACCGCAGTGCAGCCACTTTGCACCTAGAAATGTCTGTCAGCTCCTTTTTGCAGTAGATGTAAAGTGAACTCAAATGGACTGACAGGGTTAACGGCCAGGCCGCACTCCATGGGGTTTGAAGGTCCGACGAGTGACAAATTATTTCATCTGTGTTTTGGTACAAATGGAACACCTCTATCACAGATATCCTGGAGATTTCTGGTCACACCAGTGTTCAAGTACCAGGACGCGCCAGGCTCTCCACATCAAGCTCAACCCCTGTGATAGAGGTGTTACGTTTGACATCGGACGTCCACTGGTCTAAATCCATCTCTAGTTGTTGTATGCTGTTAAATACTCACTTCAGCAATATTAGTTATGTGTGTGTGCATTTTCCCAGAGAGCCAAATTTATTCATCAGCTCGCATATGTCCTAATGCGATAGAGTTTCACATGCATTTCCCATGGCCCATTATCATTTGTCAACTGTGTGGACAACCTTTGGCTGCGGAAGCCGAAGGAAGAAGAAGCAAATTACTGGGAAAGTTAAACATCAAAAACATTCTTGACCATTTCACAAACTCGAAAACAAAGGCTGTTAATACTTGCTCACATTTCCCCGGTAAGCACTTGTAATAAGCCACAATTACGCTAAAGGATCTCACGACAGAAATTGTTCAGAAATTGTAACTGGGACTGTGCTTGGCTGGTGTTTTTAATAAAATGGACGACCTGACCTGAACACTATTCTTAATGCTAACGGTAAATGAAAAAGATTAATTGGAGAATTTTTTTTTTATCTTTCATCATGACAGATGAAAAGAAATTAATACCCCTTAGGTGTAACCTATGATTAAGGTTACGTTTGCTTAATACATTTAAACGTGAAATGCTTTTAAAAAAACATCTTAAGACTTAGGTCTTGCCCATTTCTCGCCATATTGCCATCTACATTATAACCTGGGTATCATTGAAAAATCTTAAGTACATCGCCTTACCTGGCTCCTAACTCATTTTGATTGTCATACACAGCAGCACAGCACATGCTGCACACAGTGAAAGTTGTCCTCTGCATTTAACCCATCACCCTGAGTGAGCAGTGGGCAGCCATGGGAGCAGTGTGTGGGGACGGTGCTTTTCCCGTAATCAGAAGGTTGCCGGTTCGAATCCTGAACCGCCAAGGTGCCACTGAGGTGCCACTGAGCAAAAGCACCATCCCCACACACTGCTCCCCAGGCGCCTGTCATGGCTGCCCACTGCTCACTCAGGGTGATGGGTTAAATGCAGAGGACAAATTTCACTGTGTGCACCGTGTGCTGTGCTGCTGTGCATCACATGTGACAATCACTTCACTTTACTTTACCTTTGTGGATCGGGATTCGAACCGGCAACCTTCTGATTACGGGGCCGCTTCCTTAACCGCTAGGCCACCGCTGCCCCTAAGATTGATTTTCTATTCCCCGTTTGCGGAGAGTAAGGGTCACCGAGGGAGGGGGCGGCAGGAGATTCTCTGACTGTTTGGAGCTGGTTATTAGATGCCGCTCTAATAACTTGCTTACAAAGTAAAACAAGTCAGCTACTTATTCTATGTGACAGTTCCACCTTAAATACTGCTCAGGAGGCTGTAATACCTTCATTACGCCTGTAGGGGGTGTAGTTCTGCGAAGCCTGCAGGCCCCATCCACACGGAAACGTTTCTCTGTAACGGCAACATTTCTGTCCAGTCTGTCCCTGCATCCACACGAAGCCGCCGTTTCAGGGGCCGAGTTCCCATCAACAAGGTTTTTGATCCCTCTAAAAAGACCGCTGTGAAACCACTCGGATGCAAGCAAAGCCGCACCTGCCGCATTCGATCCAAAAGCGGCTATAAATTATCAGGGTGGAGACGGGTTCTGGCACAAAACCAGACGCAAAACAAGACGCCAGAGCGGGAAGTTACAGCGCCACTTACAGGCGTGGAGGGGGATTAAAACAGCGTTCAGGATGCTCTCAGCATGAACAACGCTCGGTGTCTCAATGTGGACGCAGGTGTTTTAGAAACCGAAAACCTGTTTTAGAGAAAATCGTTTCCGTGTGGACGGGGCCTTAAATCTGTATATGGCGATGATCTCTGTGCCCACTCAACAGCCTGAATGTTTAGAAATGGTAGCATCTGTTACTCGTCTGGCCCAACACATTTTTTTACAGAAAATTTCACATGGGAACTGTGCATTGGATTGATGAATAGCATTTACTTACAAAAAAAAAAAAAAAAAAGCTCTGGGCTACTGAAAACTAGAAATAGTATCAACTAATACCTTCTGGCCCAGAACAGTTTTCGCTGTAAGAACTTTGCTCGCATGCATTTGTGATGAGATTTACGTAAACTGAATACGTAAAATAAGTAGCATTGCAGCCTGCTGAGCACAGGAGCCAACTTCAGCGTCGTTGTGTACTCCAAATTCTACCACACCCATATATATGGGACATGAGCATGAGGTCCTCGGTTTGGCTGCTTACTGCTCTTACGCCTGTCTATTCATTCATAATGAATCCAACTGTCAATCCAAGCGCATTATGTCACAATAAATTGTTCCTGGGTTGTGCGAATAATACAAACCGAACCTGCGCACTGTAGTGTCTACAAATTGTACATTGTGGTGATCCTCTGGCTGTTAGAAAAGGTGGGTGGGGGTCCAAAATAAAATATAAAAAGTCTCCTGCCACTGCTTTTTTTGAATAGTAATGGACATGGTTGTTAAACAGAGCCCGACAGGGTACTTTATCGCTGCATATTCCTCGGGGTGTTTCTATATTAGTCTGATTGGCTGTAGCGGGGCTCAGAACCTCCATCTGGGTAGATTAGACCGGCCTTTATCCTCTTAACCCGCCGCGTCCCGAGGAACAAAGTTGCGGCGAGGCGCGCGCCCGACACCGTCGCGACGGCCGCGCGCGTCCCGGCGCCGCTGCACGTGCGCCCGCGTCCGATCTTCATCTCCATCACCGGCGCCCTCCTCCTCCACCAGTCCGGAGCGCTGAACTTTCCCCGCGGACGGGACCCGCGCACGGACATTTTTGATTTGGCGCTTGAGAGGCTGAACTTTTGAAATATTCAGGATGTCGGTTCGTATGAGTGACAGGTGCCTGCTTTGCGCCTTCATCCTCGCCGCCTGCGTGCTCGACGCGTCCTTTTCCGCGAGGGGAGCTGGTGGGAGAAAGCCAGGTGAGACACCCGAGCACACGCCTCTCTTCACCTAAATAACAACTTATAACACTCATTCATCGCATGTACACATTTAGAGTGTTGTAGACTGTCTGTGATGGTGATGATGATGATGGTATTCCCTGGTACTCTCCCCACATGAAACGCTAGCGTGTTACGTCACGTGGGGGTGAAGACCTACATCACTGTAGTCAGGTTAATCCCACCTGCCAAGAACTGTGGAGGAACATCAGAAGAGGTCTCAGGGCTTAATGCCCCGACCTTACTCAATTTTTACCAGGTTTATTGCAATAATAATGACAATATTCCTAATATGGATTATTTTAATATGTACTGTGTAATTTAATTTTACATTTAATTACTGTATATGCATATTGTCATTTTATTAGCTCATTGCATATAGATTGTCTTTAGTGTGAGCGTAAATATGCCTGTTTCTTTTGGACGTTTGTTGGCGGGGATGTGGTTTGGGTTTCAGCGTGCTGCATGGTCACTATCCCACTTTTTCTGCCTAGCGTGTCTCTGTGACCTTTACCTCGCACCTCCAGTCCTTCTGCCTCGTGTCACACTCGTGTCTGCAGCGCGTTTCTTCACTTTTTTTTTTTTTAAACCTATGCTGCTTGAGGCTTTTGATGTACTGAGACAGATCTTGAGAATGACCTGTCCGAACAGATCAGATGTCAAGCGAGGACTTTCCGCTGGTGGTGATGTGTTGTGACTGTACTGTATGGTTGTGTGCTTCTTCTTCTCCATCGTTAGTTGTTCAAGTTCTCAGGCACATCAGCAGAATCGGCGCATTGTGTGAAAACTCTCGCCGGGGGACTGAAGGATGCTCTTTGTTCTCCACTGTGTATTAAGTTCTGAGCCTCTCCCCATTTTAACTGTCATTCCTCCCTGAGGCGCGTTTGCCTCGGCTGCCACGCTGCACATGCCAGAGACCCTGGCAGGCTCCTCACACATGCTCTCCGTGTGGGTGGCCTTGGGAAGGTCTGGTGTGCAGGGGAAGCTGGTGGAAGTGCAGTTTAAATGTGCTGCTGGGTTTCAGGTGGGACAGTTCCACTGAACAAGGCTGACACTTCGTGGAATAGTTCTTTACTGGAACCTTTCTTAGAAATATAGCTTCTGACCTACGACACAAGGTAGCAGCATCAAAAATGATGCAGTAATATTTCAGAAAATCGACAACTTCAGTCCTTGCTGAGGTGTTTGTCCCACCCTCCTTGTATGTTTGCTCAGCGTTAGACTTGATCTTGACCATCACCTGATGATCCTTTACATCCACTGATGCAGAAAGGCTCAGTCCGCCGCTGGACATCCAGCTGGAGACGGTCAACTGCACGGCGTTCCGGGTGCGGTGGAAGATGCCCCGGCGACACGTCAGCACCATCACAGGGTACAAGGTATCCCTCCTCTGTTTCACAACCACAGCCAAGGCCGAGATCCTGGTATAACCTGCTGGTCCTTATATCCACTCCTGTTTTTTTATTACTCTTTTTTTTTCATAATTTTATGACTATGCTGAGGTTCATTTGGATAGACAGGCCCACAGTGGACTTGTCTCAGCAGCTAATTATGCTGGCTTGTCATAAGAGGAGTACAACATGCCCATCAATGATTATCAAACATACAATTTTCTGCTGGAATAATTGATTCTGATTGGCTGGTAGGTGTGCATTACAACAATTTATTAGAAACGTACTGGGTAAAACACTAACCTATGAACCTACACCCATGAACTCTTATAAAGTGTGAGTGTCTTAAAACTTGCTTATTAATTGCCAATATGTAAGTTGATGCAGGGTCTACATTACAATGAAATACGACGAGAAAACAAGTGACTCCTAGTTTCCAATAAACAAATCTAAAAAACAATATTTAAACTAGCAAAATATAACAAATGTAAGATGCGAATCAATGGAAATTGCACAGAGAATATCTTATCAAGTGCAGATGTATGTTCCATTCAGTATGTAAGTGTTATTTTCAAATGCATTGTTATCAGGCCAACGGTGAAACTCTTGAGCTTGGTCAAGGTTGATTTGGAGTGAAAAGATTCTGGCAGGAAAGTTAATAAACCCTGGACAGAAGCACGGTGAAATTGTGCCTCAGCATTTCAGAACTTCGAATCTGTGCAACTGTGGTGTCTCAGTCAATGGCCAGTTATCCGTCATGGTAGCCAGGGTGACATCATAACACAATTACATCAGACTCAATCTTTTCCAGGCACATCCCTGCATGGTAGTGTAATCGGTGACTGCGGGTGTCTGAGGTCTAAACCTGCTTCTGCCTGAGATTTGTGGATCATGAAGAGCAAAACATGGCCGCCAAGGCCTCGAGCAAAATTGCATTCTGATCACTAAGCTTCATATCATATGATACACGGCCACAATGGCGCAGTTACCAACGAGCATGACAGCAACCTGTAATCTGCCTGCATTGAGCCCCCGTGGCCTAATGAATAAGGCAGTAGCCAACTAAGCCAGGGATTGAGGGTTTGAGTCCCGTACGAAGGATAGTATCCATTCCTCAGCTAGATCCGCTTTTAGGGCAGTGGTGGCCTAGCGGGTATGTTGGCAGACTCATAACTAAATGGTTGCAGGTTCAATTCCCGAACCATCAAGGTGCCACTGAGGTCCCCTTGATCAAGGCACCGTCCCCACACACTGCTTCCTGGGCACCTGTCCCACTGCTCACCAAGGGTGATGGTTAAATACAGAGGACACATTTCGTTGTGTCCCCCTGTGCTGTGCTGCAGTGTTTCACAATTACAGTCACTTCACTTTCACTATTACCAGTGCATGGCATTTATCATTTATTAATAGGCATACAAGGACAAAGTTACCAAATATTTTACCATGGAATAAATAATCTTCCATCTTATAATAATCTTCCAAACCAATACTCTGGGCTGCATCAAAACCAGTCATTTTGGAATTTGCTGCTGTTTTTTTGTCAACAGGAAAATCTAGTGTTATTTGACTGGCTGAATTCATGCAGCCAAGAAGACTCTCAAGAAGGCTTAACCTCTCTAAAACCCACCAAATAATTTTTTTTTATTCATTTGCAGCTACATGATGTTGCAGCCGCACTGTCCATCAATTTGTGATCTATTGCCATCAGAGAGCTTGTTGGAGATGAAAGTGAGAAAGAACCTCAAATAAGCAATCCTATAATCTGAATTTATTGGAACAATAATTTGGCAGCACTTTGCAATCTCTCTGATGCTGTTGTCATTGAATCCGGTGCTCTCTTTCTCACAAACTAGATAAATATCGGAATCTTGGAATAAATGGATTTATTGGATCCTACGTGAATCAAATGTTGCCTATGCTGCCGAACTCTTAATCAACTCTTGCTCAAAAATGGCATACTTCCTGATTTATTATTTTAAATGCTCCTCTAAAGAGTCCATGTCTCTGGATTGTGAACGTCATGATGGGGTCTGCAGAATAGTGGTTTGATCAGCTGATTTGCTCATTTTTTTTATAGGTGAGGTTATTGTCATGATGATGCACAGCACATGGTGACACAACGAAATGCATTTAACCATCATTCTTAGTGAGCAGTGGGCAGCCATGTGTGGGGATGGTGCTTTGCTCAGCAGCACCTCAGTAGCACCATGGCGGTGTGGGATTTGAACCGGCAACCATCTGATAACGGGGCCACTTCCTTAGGCCACCACTGACTCAAGTAAACTGATCCAGCTGCCAAAACCATATCGCTAGTATTTATATCCAAGCCTCCATCTTCCTGCACCTGATAGAATTACGCTCCCGTCTGGAATCAGCTGAGGTGCGACAATGTAAATTTACCGTCCTCATTATTCCCCGTTTGCCCAAAGAGGTTTTGTTTAGCCAGCGTTAGAAACAGGGTGAGACAGTTTAACAGACAGCACCTGTCCGCTCCCCTCCCCTCAGTTTTATTCAAATGCACGGACGAGTTATGGGATTATGTTTGGGGCTGGAAATGTCGGTGTGAGGCCAGTCTAAAGCTGATGTATCAGTTTGACATCATGTATCCCAGTGTTGGCCATATGTTGCTGCTAAGAAGATTAGGTGTGAAGTGGTCCACTGTAACATAAGCCCTTATTAATTCTGACAGAATGACTTCTTTATACTTCAGTATTACTTTGCAAGGCCAATAGCCATAAGTGCTTTTCAGCATGAGCGTAATAATATGTTATTTAACGGCAAAAGTAAATTGCAGTGCTGTTAATCTCACTTCAGTATTATAGAAACCAGCGGGCCTTTGTATGGCTTCTAGCCACAAATATACAATAAATAGAGTCAGTGCAGCATGGGCTGCTGCAAAGTGTGATCATTTATGAAGGGTGTGGATAAGGATCTGGCTAAAGTGTTCACCTCAGAGAAAATGATTATCAACATTAATAAAATCTCCACATATATGTAGGTAGTTGCAGTGAAAGGTCTCAATAGCTCTGTGTTGAACATTCTCAGATGTGTGTACATGTGTAATGAAAAAAAGAAAATACTGAATATTTAAAAATGATTAATCTTTTACCCTGAAATGCTGTGTTCCAAATGTAAACTGCTCTAAAACACTCAAAACAGATTTTTTTCAGTCTGAACAAGAGAAGAGCCAGATTTATGTATCAGTAATGGTTTATAACACGTTCACATCTAATTGAATCTAATGCACGAATCTGTAACGTGATATATCAGAAGTCTGTGGATGTCTTTTGCTCATACACCCTGGTGGCGGTGTGCACTGTATGAATTGTAAATGTGTTTCACAGGTCTTCTACACTGAAATGAGGGGGGGGCGGCCGGTCGGCAACGCTGCGACAGTCGAAGTTCCTCTCAATCTGGACATGTTGACCACGGTGAGAACATACCTACTGAACAACTGGGTTGGATATAGTAAACAACACCAAATTATTCCACATGGAATGTTTTTTTTTCTTGTTTCATGCAGGGACAGTTTGATGGGCAAGCAAGTTTTGTAAGTTATTTTTCATCAATATATGAATCACCTCTTCTTCTGCATTTATATGTTTTAACGTTCGACGACATGAAAACTATCTGTGGAGTCACTGATTGCTAATGGCTAATGGTGTACCACACAGGACGTGGTCGTTGGGAACCTGAAGACCGCAGCTCAGTACAGAGTCAGCGTTGGGGCTTACGGCTGGGCGGGCGAGGGACGTCCCAGCATGCCGAGGGACGTCAGCTCGGCCTCTTACGGTACGAAGGAGACTACATTATCCACATATCACATATCTTGACCAGTTATAGCCAACCTGTAGTGGTTTCCCTGCATTCAGTATTCTTAGGTGAAATTTTGGTTGTTTGGGTACAGGGGGCAGGGACATCGGGGTCAATTGAGCATCATCAACACATACTCCTTTTCCTCCAGCTATAGACCAGCTATTTTAAAAAATATTAAGTGTGCCGATGTCTGTGGATGAACCATTTTGAGAGCATTTTGTGGAACATTTTGTGGAACTTGGTTGTTGCCCCACTCTTTTTGTGTCATTTTATTGAAATATCAATTGTATTATATAAGGACTGTTTTAAACCTTCACTTGATTTCTGTCTTTCATTATCAGCAAATAAAAGAAACGGGAATGTAAGTGCTGCTGGGCGGTTGATTTCTCATTTTCACTAGTGATTGGGGCAGTGGTGGCCTAGAGGGTAAGGAAACGGACCCGTAATCATAAGGTTGCCGACGTCCCCCTGGTTCTTAACAAGGACATGTTTCTTTGTGTGCAGTGTTTCATAATCACTTCACTTTGATTGTTTTTGTTCATGTGGATGTACGTAAAAAAAAAAACACAAACAGAATCATTTCATAAGCTCACCAGTGGAATTTCATTGATAGGTTCAGTCATCAAAGTTTTGCCACCGATATGTTTTAACATGTGATAATTGTTAATGTTCCATTTCCATTTCAGAAAAGTGCAGGTCCCCGTCTCCTCCAACACAGCCCCAGGTTACACCTGTATCGGACACAGAGCTGGCATTGTCATGGAAACAGGGCGAGACTGAAGGAAGCTCTCCTGTCCTGCATTTTCTGGTTGCTTACATCAGGTAGGAGTTATCTCGCCATTTTCTTCATAACCCTGTTGCCATGCTAAGACTCTCCGTCAGAATACTAGGTTTGCTTTCAGAATGTCCATGTTTTCATGAACGTGTGAACTTCCTTCACTTCCGAGAAGAAGAACGTTACCCCTCAGGCAGGGCTGAAAACATATCATTAAATTGTTCATTTTGTCCTGCTTTCTGGCCCTGCTGTAGGACCTGGAATAAAATCAAGACAATGGAAACATTTTTTAACTCCCAAGTGAGCTCAGTGGCTTGATGGAATCATCCAAAGGAAAACTGGTCTTTCTGAACAGAGGAATATATTTCATTAAAAAAAGATTTCTAAGTAAAAAAAACAGACCCTGTAGAAATAAATATTATTTACCCTATTTCGAAACTCCAGAAAGGGATATATTTATTCGCTGGTCACTTTGAACCACCAACCACAAAAACACAGAGTGTGCCTCAGTGGAGATATAGCTTTTCTTTCGGGATGCTGAGCCCACTCTCCACCCACTTCCCTGTGTAAAGGAACACCTTCCTACACTGACATTCCGTCACCTCATCAGTGTCACTACTGTGTTGTGAATAGCCCTCCACCACAAACTAAATGTGCTCAGCACAATTCTAAACACTGATGGATAGGCCTGATGAAGTCCTAACACCTTCAAAGTAGTAAAAGTGGTTAGTGCTTATAACGATTATGAGGAAAATGTACTGATTGATAATTTGTTTGAAGTGGCCAGTGAGCCCGTTTAATCATCTAAATGGCAGAAAACATATTTGCTTCCATATTTACGAATCAGGCGAGTGTGATACATCATTCGTGTGAATGTGGAGGTGCAGGAACAACTGAGTGGAAGAGCTTGGTCATACGGGTGTAATTGAAATGTTGTGTTTCTCCTCCATCTGACACACTTCTGGTGGATGCTGCATGTCAGGGGAAACTGAGTCCATCTCCCTTCAGGTTTTTAACATTGGTTGTGCTTTTAAAATCACATGGCATGTTAGTTTTATGCTTTGTATGTTAGTTTTTTTGCTTTGAAACCAGTGTATAGCTGGACATACCTCTTTCTCCCAAGTGTTGGCAGATTATGTGAGATCAATAAGTCATTACCCAAATTGTAATTAGATCTAAAATGCCCAGATTATGGATTAAATTTGAGTTCCTGAGAGGTTTATAAGATTGTTTGTTTGACAGAAATAAATAGATGAACCCTAACTCTGTTATTATGATGAATCATCTTTAATATGTCGATAAATGATAATATCCCAATGTAACATGTTAACATGTTAACATTATTTGTGAAACCATGTGCAGCATGCAGATGTAGAGCTAATAGTTCTGTAACAACCAGATTGTGCACGTTGGGTTCAGCATGTTTGTGAACTGGAGACTGCCCCTGTCTTTTGGCCCCCGGGGACCGAGAGAGCTTGTGGCCAGGCTGGCTTTAATGGAGCAGCATTCCTGTGATACAATACACAGTGTAATCAGACACAACACAATTATTCAGCACACTGTAAGGAAGTGCTTTGGCTAGCCACAGCCAGCTCACACATCAAATGGGATTTTTTTTTGGATGATGAATGGAGTCTGTGGTACAATGTTGTCTCCATTTTACTGAGGTCAAGCCAGTGGCTTTTGTTGTGCGTTTAGTCATCCTCTCTTAGTGCTCAGTGCTCACGATATTTGCTGCAGCGATGAAACAGAGTCTGTCCTCTGTGCTGAAACTAGGTTCTGATCAAAGTCGTTTATGAGAGTCCAGTTATATTGAACAAAATTCTCAGCGAATGTGCATAACAATTAAAAGAAGATCCAAAAGATAGCCTTGATACCAAAGAGAACGAACCAAGTAGGATATTGCTTCTTGCCTTTGACTTAAAGTCACAAAGACTTGATTTCTGTCACAACGAAGACTATGGAAAGGCATCTGAAATGTGCCCTGATCTCACCCAGTTAACTCATGTAACGTTCACTCGGCAGACAGTGGTGATTATCAGCACAGAATTAATCCGTGTCTGGCTCTCTGAATTATTAAAACTTTCTTAATTAATTTGCGGATATTAAAAAAGTTATATAGTGCTTGTTATTACTGTTGATAACAACGGTAAAATTAAATCTCATGCTAGGACTCTTCGTTGTGGAGCAATTTTGTCTCATAATTAAAAAAAAATTCTGCTAAATTCTTGATTGGTTAGAGTTGCATGTAAGTCAAATAAGAGTAGTGATTTGATTAAAGAAGGTAATAAAATGTCAGTTGTGTGTTCATATATTTTATATTGTTATATTTATTTCCTTTTAAATGCATCTTTGCTTTAGGCCTGAGATGGACACAGAGTGGACGTATATCCGGGAGCCAGTGGATTCCAACTCCATGGTTTTAAAAGGCCTGGTCCCGGACACTGAGTACCAGTTTGTTATCCGAGCAGTGAATGCCCATGGAGTGAGCCCCCCCAGCACCATCAACAATCCTATTCGGACTCTCGGTGAGTCTGTCACGGCGTCAGGGACAGAGCAGGGCAGAAGGACGCGTTTGCTCGAACACACTGAGGCTATATTTATACACAGGACATCATATGCACACGACCAGGAATTAGGATCATGAAAAAACAACATGAAATTCCGGACACAGTCCCCCAGTCAGAACCATGACACATGGAAGTCTTGATGGAAGACAGTCCTAGAGTGGCCTACAGGAGCCAACTCACTCATAGATCAGTGAACTCACTGTATCAAATGCTTCGCATGTCAGCTGTTGAACCATCCTGGGTGGTGATGTTTCTTACTCTATTTTCAAGCTTTGCGCTAAGCACATCACTGCACTCACAGCGTGGGGCTTGTTCACTAATGTAAGGGAAGGTAAAGTATTCACATAAATAGATAAAACAAGAAATTGCCACTTTGTTGTTGTTTTGAAGAAGAAAAACTAACTCCCCTTGGTGTGTAATGAGTTCACTTAAAGGACTAGCTATTACAATCCCTGCTTGCTTTGAGTTAACAAATCCACACAATTCCAGCAGAAGGGGTGGGTGTCAAGTGTCCATCATGTTATGTACACCTTGTGTACACCGTCTTCACTGGGTGTTTCAGCCATTAATAACAATTAGTCATATTTATCACTGTCACTGGCCGAGTTCGGGGACGCATTCGCAGGCATGCTTGGAGCGGGTGGAGTAGTCGTCGTACTGGGAGAGGAGGACCGGAGGCGCTTGGCCGGTGATAAGGCGACCGGAGGTGAGCTGGAACGGGAGTGTGGCCGTGGAAGCGCTGCAGCGCGGCGGGGAGGGAACTCTGGCTCCATGGGGGGTAATGGGGAAGATCGTATTAGCAAAAGGGGGAAGGCAAACTCAAGGTCAATGGCGGGCGAAGGTCGTGGTCACACTGGAGAATCAGATTAGAGATCGTCGTCACAAGAGGGGCAGGCAAAGTTCTAGGTCGGGGACAGGCAAAGGTTGTGCTCATGGAAATCAATCAGTCGGGCGTGGGAAAATAAGGCTGGCGTCTTATGGAAATAAATTCGTCAAAGAGCGGGCAGTGTCTCCTCAGTCTCATCTAGCCTTTATACTTGGTGCTCCCCGCTCTCACTTCCGTTTCCGGGTTGCCGTCTCCCCGGCTTGTCTAGCACTCTCTGGTGGGCTGGAGGTGCATTGGCCGTGACAGAGCCCCCCCTCCTAGGCACCTGACGGGCCCGGCCTATCAGGGTGTCGGTCGTGGAAGTCTAGGAGCAGGGCAGGATCCAGGATATCCCACCGGGGAACCCAAGACCGGTCCGCTGGCCCATATCCTTCCCAGTCCACCAGGTATTCCAGGTGTACATCCAGAAGGCGACGGACCGTGTAGGCCAGAGATCCGTCAACCTGATGTGGAGATGGTGGTAGAGACGGGGGGGGGGTTGCAGAGGCGACGAGTGAGCTTTACGGAGGTGGGAAACGTGGAACACTGGGCTGACGCGCAGAGTGCGTGGGATGGCCAACTGGTATGCCACTGGGTTGACACGTCGGGTCACCCGGAACGGACCAATGAAGCGGGGTCCTAGCTTTCTGGGGCTGGATGACATGGGCAGGCCTCGAGTGGAGACCCAAACCCTGTCACCGCGGTGGTACACGAGGCCTGGTCGCCGATGTCGGTCTGCCTGTCGTTTCATGCGCTCAGCAGTTCGGTTAAGGACCCGGTGAACTTGGGACCATGGAGTTGACGGAGTCGGCTGTTGACTGCCAACACCGGTCCCTCGACCATGGGTGTGGGGAACCACGTGGGTCTGAGGCCGGTGACCACCTCGAAGGGGGAACGTTCTGTGGCCGAGGAGCAGTGTTGGTTCCGCGCGAGCTCCGCCAAGAGGAGGTGTTGGGACCAGGAGGTGGGTCGGGCTGAGCAGTAACAGCGGAGGTATGTCTCCATCTCCTGGTTGACCCTCTCAGTCTGGCCATTGGATTGGGGGTGGTACCCCGACGACAGACTGACCGACACCCCCAGTTGTCCCCAGAAGTGACGCCAGAACCTGGCGATGAACTGGGGGCCCCGGTCCGAGAGGAGGTCCATTGGTGGTCCGAACTGCCGCACCACTTCCTGGATGACTACGTCGGCGGTTTGGGCAGCTGTAGGGAGTCCCAGCAGGGCGAAGAACTGGGCCATCTTGGAAAACCGGTCGACCAGCACCATAATGGTGGTCATACCCCTGGATCTTGGCAGTCCCGTGACAAAATCCAGTGAGACATGGGACCATGGGCGATGGGGGCGAGGCAGGGGAAGTAGGAGGCCTTGTGGTCTCTGCATGTCCGCTTTGTGAGATGCGCAGGTAGGGCAGGCTGCGACATATGCCTGTACATCCGTGACTAGGCCCGGCCACCAAAACGTCCGGCGAATATTGGCGAGGGTGCGCTGACGTCCCGGGTGCCCGGCCAGTGGGGCATCATGCCCCCATTGTAGGATGCGTGGACGGAGAGGGGGTGAGACGTACGTGAGGTTGGGAGGCAGGGTTCGAGGTGGGGGGTGGTGTGCATGATCGGCAATTACGTCTTGCATGAGGGTCCAGTGCACAGGGGCAAGTAGAAAGGGCTGTGAGAGTATGGGAGAGGACGGATTGTCCTCCGTCTCTGGGACGTATCGGCGGGACAGGGCATCTGCCTTCGCATTTTTTGTGCCAGGGATATAGGACACAGTGAACTCGAACCGCGTGAAGAACAGAGCCCATCGTGGGTTGAGGCGTTGGGCATTTTGGAGATACGCCAGATTCTTGTGGTCAGTCAGGACTAAAAAGGGGTGGACTGCCCCCTCCAGCCAATGGCGCCACTCCTCCAGAGCTAGTTTTATAGCCAGGAGTTCCCGGTTCCCGACATCATAATTTTGCTCAGCAGGATTGAGTCGCTGGGAGAAGAAGGCGCAGGGGTGCACTTTGTTGTCCTGGGGATTACGTTGTGACAGGACTGCTCCTATCCCTAGACTAGAGGCATCAACTTCAACGATGAATGGGAGTTGGGGGTCTGGATGGTGCAGGATGGGAGCCGTAGTGAAGAGATGTTTTAACTTGGTGAATGCCTGCTGAGCCAGGGGGTTCCACCGGAGTGTGGTGGGTTTGTCCTTGAGGAGGGAAGTCATGGGTTGGGCTACTTTGCTGAAATTGCGGATGAATCGGCGGTAGAAGTTGGTGAATCCCTGGAATTGTTGGAGGTGTCGGATGGTGGTGGGCACTGGCCAATCAGCGACTGCTGTGGTCTTGACCGGGTCCATGGTGATTCCTTGGGGACTGATGTGGAAGCCCAGGAAGGAAATTTCGGTGGCATGGAAAGTGCTCTTTTCCAACTTGATGAACAGACGGTTCTGTAGGAGACGCTGGAGGACTTTTCTGACATGGGAGATGTGGGTCGAGAGGTTGGGTGAGTAAATGAGGATGTCGTCTAGATAGACAAACACAAACCGGTCTAACATGTCCCTGAGGACGTCATTGACAAGCGCCTGGAATGCGGCTGGGCTGTTGGATAGGCCAAAGGGCATGACCAGATATTCATAGTGTCCTGATGGTGTGATGAAGCCGGTCTTCCACTCGTCCCCCTCCCGTATCCGAACGAGGTGGTATGCATTTGGTGAAGATGGTGTCTCCTGACAGTAGTTCGAATGCGGTATTCAGGAGTAGGAGTGGGTACCGGTTTTTCTTGGTTACCACATTCAGTTTCCTATAATCGATTCATGGTCGCAGTCCCCCGTCCTTCTTCCCCACAAAAAAGAATGGGGCGGCGGCTGGAGAGGTGGAAGGACGGATTATGCCACTAGCCAGGGATGCTGTAATGTACTCGTCCATCGCCTTTCGCTCTGGAAGCGAGAGCGAGTACAGCCGGCCTCGTGGTGGTAAGGCGCCGGGGAGCAGATCGATCGCCAGGTCATAAGGCCTATGGGGGGGCAGCTCCACCGCCTTGTCCTTATCAAAGACTGCGGCAAGGTAACAGTCGGGGACCCCCAGAGATGCGGAGGTGGCGTCATGTGGAGATTGGGACGTGGCCTCTGCCGGCTTCTCGGTCAACTCGTCTTCAATGGGCGTGGTTTCGGTCGGTGGGCGTGGTTTGGTCATGGTTGGGTTGAATAGGGGCAGATTGCGGTCTGTGGGCATAGTGGTTGCCGTTGTGGACTGGGGTTTTGGGTCTAGGCAGTGAGCATGGCATGGGTTGAGGGGCGTGGCCAAGTCTCACCGTTGCTATGTGTGTGGACCTAGAGCAGTTTGGGGGCGTGGCCTGACTGAGTTGGTGGTGGGTGCATTGGCGTCCCCACTGTTTGATGGTGCCCCTGGGCCAGTCAATATGGGGCTCATGGGTGGTCAGCCACGGGTAACCTAACACTATGGGGTCATGGGGTGTTGTGGTTAGGTAGAATATAATTCTTTCCACATGGTTGGGCTCAAGGCAGACGAGAAGGGGTTTGGTTTGGTAAAGTACTTGCCCTGAGCCCACCGGGCTGCCATCCAGTCCCATAACCGCGCGTGGTGGATCACACCGGGAGACTGGGAGCTTGAGTCGGGTGGCCAGGTCAATGTCGATTAAGTTCATGGCCGCGCCGGAGTCCACCAGTGCTCGCCCCTGATGTTGGCCGGGTCTGGGTTTCTTCCAGCAGATGATGATAGGAAGTGAGCAGCGGGAGGTGGCTCTGGGAAGTGCCTTGGTGCTCCCCCGGGGGCTCTGAACCTGGGGCAAGGGGAGGGGGTTTCCCGATGGCCGTGGTTTGATTCGGCGGTTTGGACAGGCAGCGCTGAGGTGGTTTGGGCCTCCGCAGTAGTAGAAGAGTTTCTGCTCCTCTCTTCGTCTTCGTTCCTGGGGAGGGAGCGGGGGTCGTGCCCGGCTCATTTGCATGGGTTCTTCAGATGCGTGGTGGGGCGGAGCCCTAGGGGCGTCATGCTGGCGCGCGGCGGGGGTACAGTGGAAAGGGGCGTGGCTACGTCGTTCTTGGCTGCGCTCGGCGAGACCACTCATCAAAGCACCGTCCCCACACACTGCTCCCCGGGCGCCTTTCATGGCTGCCCACTGTTCACCGAGGGTGATGGTTAAATGCAGAGGACACATTTAACTCCCCTGTTTTAAAATGGTCTTGCAACCCACCACATTGAAAAAAGTAAACCATAGCTGTCTTTTGTTAAATGTGTTTTTTCTCATTCTAGTGTTTTCAATGCAGTGTTGTGATTGAGGATTACTGGTACGGTACAGAGGTGACAGGCTGGACCCTCTCTGAGACTGTGAGGGATGTACATTGTAGGTGGCTATGAGAGTGAAGCTTTGTCTGTTTGTCTTTTACACTGTTCAACAGAATCCCACCTCATCCAGCTGCCTTGCCGAGCTTGCCTGCTGACTGCTCTGCCACATCTGGCTTCTTCCTCACGGCGGCACAATTCTTCCACCATCAGCTGACAGTGTAGCCTGATTCCATGAGGGTGTTGTTAATCCCAGGACCAGTCCATTGTGGGCTCTACCTGGCCCACAATGTCTCTGTGTTTAAGGGCAACATTTGCTGGGCTTCACTGTCTCTCACCATGCCATCTCTTGTCATTTCCAACCTTGCTTGTGTATTTAAACTCTTGACAAGGCTTGATGTTGGTAAAGAAAGAGCTCCCATAGAGTCCTGCTTTCTTTTCTTACTAGCTCTCCAACCTCCAGGCATGGGATAGTGTGACCTTGTATATGGTGGTTGGACACATGAGGCGGGGCAGTTAACCAAATTGGAAACCCCACACCTTCAGACTCCCAGTGAGAAGCAGTGTTGTTGATTGATTTTCATGAGGGAATGGTTTTCTCCATTATGGGCCGTTGGGATTGGCTAATTGTTGATGAAAAATGTATCTTTGGTGATCTGGCCTTTGACAATGGACATTCGGCAAGATTTGCTGGATTTAATCACCCGATCGGTATTTTCCTGGAGTCTACCCATCAGCCCGTAGTCACGTCATTGAGGTAAGGCACAAACTGTTCTTCATTTGTTGACCTCCAACCACCCATCTTGATGAACTCCATCACTATAGTGCTTGCCAGGCCATTACGCCAATCTCAAGCTGCTGCCAGGAAGTGGTGTTGCCTCAGCATTGTTATGTCTTCAGGTACATAAAAGTACCAGTGCAGTGGTGTACCAAGGGCAGTAGTGGCCTAGCGGTTAAGAAAGCGGCCCCGTAATCAGAAGGTTGCCGGTTCGAATCCCGATCCGCCAAGGTTCCACTGAAGTGCCACTGAAGTGCCACTCAGCACCGTCCCCACACACTGCTCCCTGGGCGCCTGTCATGGCTGCCCACTGCTCACTCAGGGTGATGGGTTAAATGCAGAGGACAAATTTCACTGTGTGCACCGTGTGCTGTGCTGCTGTGTATCACAAGTGACAATCACTTCACTTTAACTATAACTTTAACATCTTATTTGTGTGGTACCAACCCAAAGATATAGGAAAGATCTAGGGAATTATATGCAGGTCCGTCTTCACATTCTTGGCTGTTTGCAGCTGGTGCGAGATGGGGCTGGCATGTTCTGTACATCCTGAGAAGCCACCTATCCCTGCCTTGTGCACTGAGGTGTTGACAAAATTGTTGATCTGCAGAAAAGCTAAGAGTCTTCAGACCACAACAGTGAAGAAAATCAGGAGACTGATTGTTGATTGGCAAATTGTTCTCCTTGGGAAATAGAATTCCTCCTGCCCTTAGCCATGACTTTGGAATGCTTTTCTCCAAAGGTGTTTCAGGATGCCAGTGGTGACAAAGTTACAATGATCTCGCTCTTTTCTGCTCTTCTCAGCATTGCAAGATGCTGCTTGATAGTGCTTTGCAGATCTTATAATTCCTTTCTCATTTATTCTGTGTTCTTTTCCCACCATTTCTTCATGCTTCTTCTTTCTTTCACAAGCCTTTGTATCTCCTGCTGTCTCCTGGATTTCGGCTTCTCCAATGATTCCTCCTGTGGACCCAGGGTTAAAGCCTTTGTAAGGATTGGGTGCAAGGGGGCGCATTTGCAGACATTCTGCCAGGGCAGGGAATCGTCTGTTTGGGATTGTGGGGACCTGAAGGGGTGTGCAGGCTTGTTCCCAGTTCGCCGTGATGGCTGCGGGGGGGAAGTTACACAGCAGTCGGATGGCGCGAGGGCGAGGGTCAAAACCAAGGGAGCAGTCTGTCAGAAACTTGATGCGGAGGCAGAAAACAGGCAGACCGAGAAATCCGTCTGTCCAAATCAGTGTCCAGTGAGTGAAGCGGTTAGTAGCAGGCAGGGTCCAATCAGATGTGTCTGGGCAGGGTCGATTAACCAGAAACTGCATGGCAGGCAGATTCACATTTATTCAAATCACGATTTTGGTAAAATTTCGATACGTCATTCCGCCCTAGCTTCACCTCACTTTTTTACCCTGCCCCTAAGGAAGTAATGGACAATGGGGAGCCTGGTATTGATTTTCAGATCACAATCATTTATCGAGTCATCATGAATCCCAGCAGCTCATCTTTGATGCTCTGACCCCCGTATTGTTTTGATTTGCCCATCTGATCTCATAATAGACAACATGATGACTGAGTTCAGCATTAGAGCTAATAACCTGTCAGTTTGGTCTTCTCTGGGGTCCGGAGCAGGATACTTGGCTCGTGAGGAGGAGTGGGGTGTGCTCGCTAGCCATGCCAGTTGGGTGTGAATGAATGGGCTTCAGAGGAGCATTGCATGCTCCATGAATGCAGGAAGGGTTTAACTGGGCTAAATTCATTAGGCACAATAAGCTGTTTGCAGGGTGGAGCCTCGGGCATCAGGTGGCCCCTCCCGAGCAGGCTGAAATCGGGTTAGCCTCTGGACTTGTCATCAGACAGGATTAAGATCACAGCGCCCCCCTGCAGGGAGAGGCATCAGCATTATGCATTCAAGTACAGGAAGTGTGCAATCAAGTCATAGCATTTCAGCAGCCAACATGTTCCCTCACAAAGCATTTAAAGCAGAGGAGAAAACAACTCAGCTGAGGATAATTAGATCTTAGAAAGAGAGTTAGATATATTATAATTAGTTGTTTCTAATTAAGATCAGGCAGAATTTTCTTATTCACTATGGTAGGCCTGTAGCTAGGACAGAGCTTCCAGTATGTGGTCGACAACCATGGCTACACCTAAGGAGGTGTACCTATGGTACCTATGGTAATTTTTGGAGGGATCATATTCCTACTTACATAACATCACCTCTGAAGAAGGTTTAAAAAATCCCTCATGATCATAAATGTTCTTCATGTCTCCATGTCTCAAGTTTTGGGTTTAATAGGTCTTAATGTGAAGTTCATCTTAGACTGCCTCTTAGGGTAATTTTAAGTTAACACACTGCCCTCATCATTCATGATTGTAATTTTTTTTCATAATCTCCTGTTTTGAAAATCATTCTGCGCTCTTAACCTGCGCACACAGGCTCAGCCGAGGCTGGCAGTGGAGACTATGACCAGTATTATCTCACTGACGTGCGGGATGAGGACGGTTTTGATGTGGATGACTCAGATTATGATGTCTTTGTTGAGGAGGTGAGAAGTATTGATATTATATAGTTTCTTTTCTAGAGAGATAATCTGATTTGGAAAAAGTAGCTCTTACTGAAAAATGTCATTACAGCTGAAGACTTTTCCTGGAGTCAGTGGTGGAGACAACTGGAGATCCCAACTCAGGTCCAGAACTGGAGTACCAGGAAATGGAAACATCATCTACAGGATGGATCCTTCCTCGCCGAACATCACCATATCGAGTGGACCTGTGTGGACCACCACAGCCAGCTCAGCCACCCTCTCCACAACAGCCGCTACCAACACTGCAGGCTTCCCCACCGCCACCGAGGCTCCAACCACAGCCCCCTCCACCAGTTCCCCAGTCCTGCTGAACCCCACCTCCTCCAGGGCCATGACCCCATGGAAGGGCCCCGTGCCCCGGGTGTATGACCTGCCGTGTGACGACACCGTTTGCCCTCCTGACAGTTTTTGTATCAGCGACTACGACAGCGGAGGGTCACGGTGCCACTGCAACCTGGGACGCCAGGGAGATACCTGCTCAGACGGTACACATCTCTCCTTCTTTCCAACCATGGCACGAATTTCAGGACATAAATGCTGATTTCTCTGTTATCTGGACTTGACATTCTGTTTCTGTTTTGGAGCCATAACCTTCCTTCTTAAACTAGTGGTGTTTGAAACTCAGCTTCTTGGGGAAAAGCTTTGTTCTCAATCAGATGCCGTTTATTCTCCTTTTGGTAGCAGGTTCTTCAGATCATACCAACTGCTGTCTGGATGCCCTGAAGGCCCTTGTGTCTCTCCTTGCTGACCTTAAATCTCTGCAGGGAAGCTTCAGATTTTGTATAGCGAGCTTATCATTTCATACTGTTCCTTCTGTACTCAGTCTTACAGTCTGTGCCGTCATCTGTTCTCTTCCAGACAAGAATATTTTCTCTGTCTCTAAATTTACAAATTCCTACCATTTCTTTCTATTTATGTCTATTTTCCCCCTGTCTCTAGACATACAGGCCTGAGTAATCTGTTTTTGAAGTCGTGACCTGTTCCCTGAAAGAATTCACAGAACAGGCACATTGAAATATTTCCCACATTAATAAACAAGAGCTATTGAGCTAAATTTGCATCAGACATACACACAGAAATGTCTGAACGACACAGAGCTAACAAATTAAACCTAACATTTGATGGAAGGGTTCATGGGAAATGTTTGTGTCTACAATGCACACAACCATTAAAGAAAGAGCACATTTAGGACATTTGCATTTGCAAACATGTTCCTGAAGGTATCAGGAAGTTGTGCTCCGTCTGCTGTCTGACCTGAATGAAAGGTGAATTGGGGTCAGGTGGTGACACTGTCATGGCCATTAAAGATGGTGCTCAGTGACACATCCACTCAGTCCTTCCCCACAGACATGTCTGTCACTGCTCAGCTCTCATCAGGAGACTTAGCTGAGGAAAAAAATGAGAGAGATTGCATAATATTTTTTTTTATAACTCTGATGCAATTTTTATAGGCATTTCATAGTATTTCTTTTTATACGTGTGTTCTGTGCTTGACAGGTGTGACAGTACAGTTCCCTAAGTTTTACGGGCACTCGCATATGACCTTTGAACCCCTGAAGAATTCATACCAGGCATTTCAGATAACCATTCAGTTTAAGGTAACAAATGCTCTGTATTTGTAATCTGTAAAAAAATATAAAAGTTTTTTTTTCTTTTGTGGAGACAATTAAAAAGGCCAATAGGTTATTTCTAAAGTACATTTTTAATGAATTGTGCATTTATTCATTACTCACTGAGATTAATTTGGACATTTGTAACATTTGTAACATCATCATTTTATTTATTAACATAACTTAATTTTATTTACCTGTTCATGCCAGCAGTTGAATATGGGCATGTCTGCTGTACAAGGAGTACAGGAGCAGCAGCCAATCTTTGTTTCTCATTCGTGGTAGCATAACTGCATGAGTGGAATTGATTGGCCGACACTTGATCAGTGCTTGAAAATATGTTTAAAGTTTAAAGTTTCTGCAACAACAGACCCACAAACCAGTTCGGAGGCTCATGACGTCACCCTTCTGTAGATGTTACAGCTTGAGCCTCTCTCCCACATTTGCCCCTTTAATAGTTTTAAAAAAATGTAAGCAAAAATGTGTTTTAATTAGTCGTAAGAAGTTGTAACCAATTGACATCCATTTTAATTATATATTGTGACGTAGGCCGAATTTAATATAATATCTTTTTAAAAATGTGATTTTTTTTTTTTTAAGGCAGTGTCTGAGGATGGCCTACTACTGTACTGCGGTGAGAATGAACATGCCCGTGGGGACTTCACCTCCCTGGCGCTCATTCGGGGCAGAGTTCACTACAGGTGCTTTCTGGTTGAAGTTTGACCAAACTGAATGTCTGCACCCCCTCATTATTATTACCTTTAATATGATAATATGTTTAATACGATACAAAGTCATGAACTTTGGCCTAAGATTCTAAGGCCAAGGGCAGCAGTGTTGCTATAATAATCCCGCTCAGAGCAAGCTATAAAACCAGATACATAGCTACTATATAAATCACAGATGAAGCACCGAAGAGCACTCATGTGGTGACTTTGACTGACAAAAAAATTATCTTTGGCTCATCCAATTGGTGTCTTTTGCAGGTTTAACTGTGGCACAGGTGCCGCCCAGATTGCGAGTGAGAGTCGGGTGGTGCTGGGCCAGTGGCACACTGCAACCATCTTCAGGGATGGCGCAACTGGATGGCTGAGAATAGACAATGACACACCAGTTACTGGATGGTCACAGGTGAGATGCTCATTTATGGGCATTTTGCACTCTTGTTTCCAAAAGTCCTGAAGTTTTATCAAAATTTAAATTTTATTTGTCACGTACACAGTCATACATGTTATGATATGCAGAGAAATGCTTGTGTGACATATATTGACCTCAATATTACAAATATTGTTTTTCAACATAAATTATATGTAACGTAACAAGGTGGTGTGCAAAATGAGTCCAGAGGTTTTTGAAAGTGCAGGAGTGTATAAGTGTTAGTTTAGTCTGTTCTGTTCTGTTCTGTCCTGTTCTGAAGGTAAAAAGATGCGACTTTGAAAAAACTGATTCATCAAACATGCTTCACTTTATCCTCATACAACAAATACTTAATATGTTTATTGCATTGGATTCTTCAAAATGGCTGCATCTTAGAAACCTTAGACTGGTAGTGAATATGTATAGTGAGAATTGTTTTTCAATGTTTACTTGTCTCACTTTATTGCCTTCACCAGTTCAGATCATCGTCTGTGGATTGTGCTTTGCGACTGTTTACGTGGCCTTGATTTAACTGCATCTTTACCAGCAGTAATTTTACAATATAATAATATTAACAAACTGATTCTAACCCTCAAAGCCTCTTCAAATGCTGTATTGCTCCCATATAATGTTGCAGACACACATGTTCCTTTTCCCACAGTTTCATGGAGCTCCTGTACAATTTAACGTCGATGTAGTGTCGACAAATGAAACGTATTACAGTTTAAACTGCCTGGTGTGGTCTTCCCCCGACACAGGGCCAGTACACAAAGATCACGTTCCGTAGCCCTCTGTTTGTGGGTGGCGCCCCCAACGTGTACTGGCTGGTCAGAGCGGCAGGGACCAACCGAGCCTTCCAGGGCTGCGTTCAGTCCCTCAATGTCAACGGCAAGCTGTTGGACTTGCGGCCATGGCCATTAGGCAACGCGCTAAGTGGAGCGGACGTGGGTGAGTGTGAGGCAGACGTTGGCTGTCACCGATGCTAATCGAGCGGCCTTACGGCGCCGGCAGTTCCGCGGAAGTAGAGGCCACTCACACAGCTAGCGAACTAGGTTATGCAGAATGATGTAGTGTTTACATTTTTTTAAATACTGCTGTGCCCTGGCCAGGCGAATGCAGCGACGGTGTGTGTGACAGCGTCACCTGTGCCAACGGGGGACTGTGCTTTGCCAACCGAGCCGACGGCTTCATCTGCCTGTGCCCGCTCGGCTACAGAGGCCAGCTGTGTGAAGAGAGTGAGTCTCTCCGCGCCCATAACGTGCTACATGCAGCCTTCGCTCACCGCGCTGTGTTCTT
Source organism: Denticeps clupeoides (assembly GCF_900700375.1). Taxonomy (NCBI): domain Eukaryota; kingdom Metazoa; phylum Chordata; class Actinopteri; order Clupeiformes; family Denticipitidae; genus Denticeps; species Denticeps clupeoides. The sequence continues at coordinate 4,016,392 of NC_041717.1, forward strand.
CCCAAGGTTTCCTGCTGTCCCTGCCGCTCTTCAACGAGACAATGCGCTCGTATGCCTGCGTCCCCTGGCCACAGTCCCCTCAGACCTACCTCTCCTTCATGGAGTTTGAGGTTGTCTTTCAACCAGCCAGGCCTGATGGCACTCTCCTCTACAGCGATGACGCTGGCAGTCAAGACTTCCTATCAATCAGCCTTGTAGACGGGTTCCTGGAGTTCCGCTTCGACTGTGGCTCGGGGGCAACAGTAATCAGGTATGAAATGAACCCAAAACCATCTCTTGAGCTTTTATTGTATCCATCAGATCTCATCGTTCCATCAAAATGCTAAATGGATCAAAGTGTCATAACTCCAAATTAGGACTCAATATCTTCACGTTACGGTCCATTTCCAATCTTGAGAACACTCATTAACACACTAATAACTTCATCATGATTTTGTGGACGTACAGAAGCGAAGAAGCTATAAGCATGGGATCCTGGCACGAGCTGCATGTCTCTCGCACGGCCAAGAGTGGCATCCTGCAAGTGGACAATCAGAGACCAATGGAAGGCAAAGCAGAGGTACATAATCCCATATTATAAACGAGGAATGCACTGATCTGTTCTGGCTGCTTGGAAGCGTCCGGTTCCAGGCAGCTAGAACAGATGAGGTACTGACAGTTCCGTTCGCGTTGGTTCTCCTGTAAGAAACCAGGGCCTTCAGCACGACCGAGAAGTTATAAAGTGCCATTTGGATACCGTTACTTAATGGTCAACAGTGGTATTTAGTGTCATGCCAGGCAGTAGTGAACACAAAAACAGACTTGTATCTCGTAGAACTTCCAAGCTGCCTTTTTCACATTCTTTTGATAGTTTTAGGTTTGTAAATGTGTCCTGGGGTGGGCTCCAGCCCTGATTATAACTATGGTTACGAATTATCCTTATGATTCTGAAATTTTAGATGGCGCACATTGAGAGGGAGGATAGTTACACTACCGAAATCCCCTTACATGCAAATATAAATAAAAGTTATGTCCTGCACCCCTCTCTCCCCGCATGTCCCTTCCCGAGTGGTGACACCGCTGTGAAGTGAGCAGCTGGCACGGCTATAATGTGCATGAGTGGGTTTAATGCCACCCTCTTGTTTGTCCCACAGGGTGCCTTCACTCAAATTAAATGCAGCTCTCCACTCTACATAGGAGGCGTGCCAAACTATGGACACACCAAGGCGAGCGCTGCGGTTCTGAAACCCTTCAGCGGCACCATTCAGAAGGTACTGACCCGTCTGACAATCTAGTGCACATGTAACAAAACAAGACAGTTCCGCTTATAGGGTGCACAGTGTCAATGCTGGATGAATGAATGTATTTTATATTGTTTTCTACAAAACACCTTAGACCATTAGTGGTGACATTGAGTCAGCCACAACTTCCTGCTGCCCTTTTTGTATCTGAAGCAGTCCGTCCTCACTGTCTCCCCACTGTCTGTGGTGACGCACTAGATTCTGCTGAACGACCGCAACGTCCCCCTGACCAAGGACTTTGTGTTTGGGGTGAACGTGGAGAACGCTGCCCATCCATGTATGAACAGCCCCTGTGCCAACGGCGGGACGTGTCGCCCCAAGTGGGACAGTTATGAGTGTGACTGCTCGCTAGGTTACGATGGCAAACATTGTCAGAAGGGTACGTCTCTGTGTTGAACCGAGGATCCGTGGAATTCTGTGCTTTGTAGAGCTTGGTGCGTTGGTGCCAGTGAATTTTTGTCGCCTTTCACAGCGGTTCTGCTGTCAATGGCAAATTTCCTAGATGAAAATTGATAATAAGAAAACTAATCACTAACTTGTACATCTAAGCAACAATCTGTAACACCCCAAAAATAAAGCTGCTATGCCTCTAACAGAATTTCATATATGTAGGAGAAATGTGGGTGTAAAGGAATGTTACAGATTTACAATTCCCTAATACAGTTTACAAGTATGATATTTAATGTTGTATTGGATGTGCTAATGTTTAAATAATAGTCATGAATTGCACATTTTTGTTTCTTTATATTTGTTTCGTGCTTCCGCTAAGCAGAGTGTGGGAATTACTGCTTAAACAGTAAGTGTTGCCGATGTTACATTATCTTGTTTCCACTAAACTGTTTAATTTATTCAAATGAAATGTTTTCAGTACGTAGGAATATAAAGATTTCTAGATTTCGGTTTAATGCTTTCATTCCTTTTGACTGTGAAACTGCTGTCAACATCTGCCCTCTAGTGGCCGTGTACAGTGACTGCATGTGGGATTTTCATTTTTGCTGCAGCTGTCACGGAGGCTATTGAGATTCCACAGTTTACTGGCCGCAGCTATCTGACCTATGACAACCGTGACATCCTGAAAAGGTATGTGCATATGGCACATATTGCTTAATGCGCATAATTTTTTTTCAGATGAGTGCACTAATGGACACATAGTTGTGCTGTACTCTGTCTCTATCATGCTGGACATGCAGCTTTACCTACAGAGCACAGCAATATTAATCCTAACAATAAAACAATTATATACAGTCACACATTTTAGAGTACATGATGTCTGGCAGGAGATTTGTTATATTTCTGGTGTCTCTGACTGTGTGGCGTCCTGCCTGTTGTTGAGTGCTATTTATTTTCATGTATTTCTTGTGTCCTGATGCATTGAGACACACGTCTTTATCCCATGGGCTTTGAAAAGATTTCTGGGAAGTTTATTTTATGTATGTGTATGTGCCCTGGGGTCTCAGGGTATCTGGTGCCAGGACCAATATGTTCATGCGCTTTAAGAGCACATCCAAGGACGGACTGTTGCTATGGAGAGGGGACATGAGACCCAACAGTGACTACCTGTCTCTGGGTCTACAGGAGGGAGCGCTCATCTTCAGGTGGGTTCTGCTGCCTCTGTTTCTCAGTGGTGCAGTGGGCAGCATTGTAGCATCACTCCTCCAAGGTCATGAATTTTGAATCTGGATTTGGCGTTGTCTGTGTGTGTAGTTCATTACCACTTTGTTAGATCTTCAACCGTCCCAAATTCTCCCATTCCACCCCTCTGCTACGTTCCCTCCACTGGCTCCCAGTAGCTGCACGCATCAGGTTCAAAATACTGATGCTGACCTTCAAAGCCAAACATGGAGTAGCACCTTATTACACAGCCCTTATTACACCTCGCACTGCACCTCGTATACTCCGAGCCTCCAGTACTGCTCGCCTGGTCCCTCTGAAGGTAAAAGGAAAACATTCATCTAGACTCTTCTCTGTCTTGGCCCCTCGGTGGTGGAATGAACTTCCCCTCGAGGTCAGAACAGCTCAGTCACTGAGCACCTTCAAACGACAGCTCAAGACCTTCCTCTTTAAAGAATATTTAGATTAAATTGTAATTTTCTTGTTGTCGAACTTTGTGTACAGAATCTACAACAGAGTGAATTAAATAGATGTATTCATAGTTGGGGTCCTAGTAAACCGGAATTGATCTCTTCATCGTTGTAAGTCGCTCTGGATAAGGGCGTCTGCCAAATGCCATAAATGTAAATGTAAATGTAGATACCGCTGTCATATAGCTGGACTGTAAAGGTGACAGAATATAAGTCATCTGCGGATGGATAGCAGCCACTCCGTTCAGTTTTCAAACAAAAGAACCGCTGCTGATCAGACATTTACATTTACAGGATTTATCAGACGCCCTTATCAGTGACTTACAATCAGTAGTTACGGGGACAGTTCCCTCCTGGAGTCACTCAGGGTTAAGTGTCTTGCTTAGGGACACAATGGTAGTAAGTGGGATTTGAACCTGTGTCTTCTGGTTCATAGGCGAGTGTGTTACCCACTAGGCTACTACCACCCGCAGTCGCATGTCCGGAATTGGTGCGATGTTAACAGTCTAACATTTACAGTGTCGCTCGCAGTGCAGGTGTCCGCAGGTGTCGCTCGCAGTGCATGTGTGATGGATTGTTCCTCTTCATCTCCCAGCTATAACTTGGGTAGCGGAGCTGCTTCTGTGGTCTTCAACGGGACATTCAGCGATGGGAAATGGCACAGAGTAAAAGCAGTCAGGTATAGCATAGCTTTTCTGTAGAGCTGTGAAACTGAAATAATAACCTGTCAAAGATCGTAAAGGGTTCTCTGACCTCACATCGGCGTTAGCTGTGGTCGCTTTAACGAAAGATTCTTTCCTTTCAGGGACGGTCAGTCTGCGAAAGTGACGGTGGATGATTACGGTGCTAAAACTGGGAGGTCACCTGGAAAAATGAGGCAGTTGAACATCAACGGATTTCTCTATGTCGGTATGTTGATGGCGTGAGCGATGCACATGACCTACGGATAGAGCTAAATGACATTTTGATTCCAATCATGTTGATTATACCAAATTCAAACATTTTATGCTATGAACAGTAAGCAATGAGGGAAAAGATGATAGGCTGTGGATCAAAGGTTACGAGCAGTGTCGGCAGGGGTCAGGTGACTTGCTGATGCTGCATCTGCAGTTCTAGAACTGTTAGACCTCACCATATTACTAGAGGCTAGTTCTCCGAACATGCTGAACGTTTGGAGGCACCCATCATCTATCCTGTAGATCCTGGAGAGATCAGCTTCAAGATCTTGACAGTGCCATGATTGAAGGTGAAGATATTAGTAAACCGGAGAACCAGTAGTGGGCACCACAGGGGACTGAACCTGTAAATAGTGTATAAAAAAAATGAATCAATGTTGTTATGATGGGACTTACGCGATGGTGATGATGTTCTTCTTAAGGGGGAATGAAGGAGATCGCTCTGCACACCAACAGGCAGTATATGCGAGGCCTGGTGGGCTGCATCTCCCACTTCACCCTCTCCACGGACTACCACCTCTCTCTGGTGGAGGACGCCACTGACGGGAAGAACATCAACACTTGCAGCAACTGAGCACAGCCCCGCCCTGCTGGCTTGGAGTACAGACTCAGCAGTGGGACCCGTACGAGCCAAGGGCCAAAAAACACTTCATCACAGGGTGACTAAGAACTAACTGCCTCCTCCTCACGATGAGGACCACATCTTCCTAATTACCAAGGACAGTTCCTTGCTGTATTTATGTCTATTTATTTTCTACTCCCCTAATGAAAAATGGTATGAATAACACAGAAATGTGCATTACTGAAGAAACACAGTGTTTCGGTTACATAGACGAGACCGTAGCTGTTTTGTCGTCCTGTTGGCCTCTTCTGGGTTGACTGTTCTAGCTTTTTTTCCGTTTGTCTTTCTATGATTGCATATTGTCTTATAGCACTGTGTTATCTATCACTCAAGTTTGTTTGCACCGTTTGCTGGTCTGTGTAGAGCTAGACTATGGAAAACTAACCATGTCAGTGTTCCGTCAAAATGACACTGATATGTACTTCCGTATGTAAGAAAAATGACATAAATTACAAAAAAGCACATGACACTGGACTGGGGTGGCCCTCTTTCCACTTTTTGAGTGTGGAATTTATTTGTAGAGAACTATGTGTCTATCATTGTTATTCATTTCTGTCTTTCTGCCTTTCCACCTAATGTGACCAACATTAAAAATTATTCCCTCTTCAAAATCTTATTTATAATCTTGTTTATTTCTCTGTTAACAGGTACATAATTAATACAACACAATACTAAATATGTGATACTAAATTGTAACGCCGTCTCTAAACCAAAACACAAAATGATGCAAAATACTTCAAATGCAAACAATTCAAATCTTTAGAACCAGAATTATTATTTGGTCTGATCGATTGTTCAGTGCTGTTGCCAGTTATATCAGGAGCAGGAGTCAATACATGTGGACCCTCCATGCGCTTGGTCACCCACACCAGTGCAACATGCCACTGGCCAATGACTGCCCTAAAAGCCAGAAAGGAGCCTTATTTGATGTAGTTACAGCCACTGTTTCTCTACTTTGTAAAATTGGATGTTTTAGTACACATGTACATTTACATTTACATTTACGGCATTTGGCAGACGCCCTTATCCAGAGCGACTTACAATGTATACACTTACTTATAAATTCATGTCGTGTTATTTCTCTGTGTAATTAGATTGCACACTTTAATGCTTCATTAAGGGCCCTTGTGTACATTATGCATGCAATAACGGAACAGGACAGTCCTGCTGAGTGGGTATTAGAGATTGCAGTTAAAACACATAATAAGTTGCATGATTTCATTTGTATCAAGACATGTTTTGCATGGTCAGTGAAGATATGTAGAAGTTCAACAGATGCTCCAACATGCATAATTCTCTATCATCACTAAGGAATTACTGTCTTGCACGTCTTGACCGAAAAATGTGAATAATCCATAGAAAATCAAATAAAACAACAGATTGCCCAAATGTTGATCTCTTTTCCAAAGGGAGTTGGATATTTTTCTTCCCACTCTTGATTAGTGTGAAAATCCCAGAGAAACCACGCAGGCATTTTCAAATCAAGAGACCTCAAGGCTTGGATTAAGAAAAAATAAAAAATCCTGGAAAATCCCTGGACTGAACAGACGATAGGTTAAATTCACAGGCCTGCAATGCTGAAGCCGTTGTATTATTGTATTATGAGGTGAAAGAGATGGACGAGGAGAGGTTAGGTTTCTCGATTATGCTAAGGGTCGTCAAAAACAGCATTCATTTGTTAATTTCTTTGTTCGATCATATACGTTCAATTTACTGAACAGTGTAAAATCAATAAAATCCCATTATCTAAAATCATTTTTATTGGTCATTTTAAGATTTTATGGTAGGTAATTGCAAAAAATCTGGTTCAATGTGTGACGCCCCAGGGCCATGGGTGCTCGTGCACCTGATTATGGAGTCTCCATCCATTGCACATGGCACCAATTGGGCTTAATGGATCGGGACTCCCATAAAACTGGAATGCAACCGGCACACCACGGCTGTGACATTACAGTGGAATCTGTAACTTACTTTATGTCTGTTTTCAGCTCCTTGCCATCGGCACATGTCTGCGGGTTCGTTTTTGTTGGTTCCCTTTGTTTTGGCCCTCGTGCCGTTTTTTCCTTTCGTTGTGTTTAATAAATCCCATTTGCACGTATGTACCGTCTCTGCGCTTCCTTCCCCTGTCAGCCCATGGACATGACACAATGCTAATATTATTTAATTTCATTCAAATAATTTTCTCTTTCATTGCTTCTTTTATACTGGAAATCTAACCCACATTTTTGGCAGTAAAATGAAAGCTTGGCTCACCAAAGAGGCTTAGTTGAGGAATTACATGTGTTGTGGCTGATGTGTCCAGCTGGTGTTTCTTTCAAATGTCAAACCGCTCCACAGAGCTTCACACTTAGTATCTAACGCCATAGGTCTCAGCTCATATCTTGGAATTTTAGAATTTCTTTAAATATTCTTTTCTCAAAAGTCATAAAATGGAACCTGAAATTGTTTCTTTTTTATTCACTTAAAATAAAGAATGTTGTTATCGTTAAATGCATGTTTTCTTTCTCTAAAGTTTGGTTTCATATTCAGAACCACCTCATATTAATAAAATTATTTTCTCAGTGGAGGCTTTCTTCTTGCATCTTAAAATAACTTGGATGGGGATTAAGGCAAATCAGCATTAATCCTACATCTGAAGTTTGAAATCACCCTCGATGTGAATTTCTTTCCAAAGGGATGGTGAGGAGGATAAACAGACAAATAGACAGATAGACAAATATTCTATGAAAGAGAATGATTTTCTTTATTTACCAGTTGTTACTTTTATCAGCATCTGTCACCCGGAAGTTATAATCAATGGATGGGTACGTTGCATGCAGTTGGAGGTGGAATACTAGGCCATTTGTCTGGAATCTATTGGTGTTATTTAGTTCCCTATGACCTTCAAGCCTTGGGCTACATTTTGCTGTTGGGTCAATAGTTGCAGTGCTGTCCTTTGATTACTGGACAATGCTGCATAGTGGTAGAGCTACAATTCTTCAAAAAGAACAAACTGCTCTATAAAACAGTAGGGCTCCATCCAATAAATGCAGTTCTGCTTTAGAGCCCATATAAATGTGCAATATTCTAAATGTGGTAATTCTGTCAAAACTCATGTGAATTAGACCCGTAAGATGAAAGAGGACTCTTGTTCTTTCATGTCTTATTTGTTACGGATCATTGCAAACACACGTCAAAGCACTCTTCATCGTTCAGTAGACACCACACACAATTCAAAAATTCCCCTAGAGACGTATACAGTTTTAAAGCCTCTTCTTAAAAACAAATATTTATTATTCAATGTACCTTTTAATGGCTTATCTGCATACAAAATACATCACCATATAGTACCATATTAGAATTATATATAACATGAAAAAGTAATAACTTTATGCATATAAACAAAGATACTTTTTTTGACTTGCCATTTTACTAGGACTGTCAGTTGATTAATATATTTCATATTTAATAACCAAAGCTTGCTCTAAAACTATGACAGAGAGAAGTGTGTTAAAGAGGATCAGACAGGATTGAAAGGGAGATGATCTGGTCTTTCTTTTTAGTAAAACACCCTGTACACTCTACAAATTACTTTGGATTTCTCAATTGTTCAATTGGGTAACTTTTTTATTTTAAATATCCGCATATGGGCTAATTCAAGCGCTACACCAAGAGCTTTGTGAGCCACACGTCACATGCCACTTTGTGCATTTTAATATGTTTTCCGAAATAAAATGTGAAATAAACCTTTGCATCCAGATGCAGGAGATGCATGCCACAAAAATTATTCATGCCAGCCACGTGTCTCATAATTTAAAAATTATGTAAATGCACAAGAAATGCAAAAGATGCGTTAATGTCATTAATTTATCTGTTTGATCTTACACAAAGACTCTTTAATACACACAATCAAACACACACACTGATTAATGAAAGTGCTCTCTGATGCCTACAGGTTAGATGTCGCATGACTGTCATGTGACATCTAGATGAAGTAATCACCCAGATGCTTGGCAAGTAGGTCGCCCAGAGGCTGTCTGTGTCCGGCCACTTCTGGTGAACATTATATACTCTTATATAAGGACCAGGAGCAAAGCTGCACATTCAAACATCTGTTGGCATGTGAGTATATGGGTGAGAGAGCGAACGAGAGCGAGCAAGAGAGAGAGTGAGAGAGATTGTGTCAGGAAGCTCATACAGCAAGCTGCCGACTGCCGAGTTCAGGCTGTTGGGTCGGACAGGTGTATGAAATGGATGAGCCACACAGCTTTTTCAGGAAAGTGGACGTTCCGGACCATGTGCACTACATCGTGGCCTTCTTTGTGTTCGTTATTGGCGCTCTAGGAATGCTGGGAAATGCACTGGTGATATTTGCTTTCTACAGGTAGGTGGTGTTCTGGAGTATTAATAATGAGAATGTTAAAATATATCTGGTTAATTTTAGAAATGCTTGGCAGCATAGCATTTACTAAAAATCCTTACTGTTATCAGTAATTGTTAAATAAGCACTGGCTAATGTCACACAAAAATTACCATGAAACTTTAAATCAGGAGACCCGTAAGAGAACTATATAGCAAGATGCATGAGGACAATTGCAAGATGCATGAGGACAATTGTCCCCCAGGTCAGATATGTATAATTATGGACATCATGAAATGGGTCCTACAGATGTGGAATCTATTATGCTGATAATTTTTCTGTCATTAGAATATCCTAAATATCCTAAAAAAAAAGCTTACAAGACAACTCGAATAGAACAACTTTAGTTATGGTTTTGTGGATCTTTCTCAGACAAATGTAAAATATATATAAAATGTCAGATATAAAATGCTAGATTTTTGGAATTAATATTAATATTAATATATTCATACATAGGATAGTCTGTTATTATGGCTGGAAATGTTTCAAATGTGAGTTTGGATTAGTTTTTTTCTCACTAATGACACTGAGTTTAATTGTATAAAAAATAGGTCAGGTTCACAGAGGTCCAATGCACTCTGAAAGCAGCTGGATTAAATTGCGTTAACATTTGGTCGCTGCATTTTTTGTCTCATGGCTCCAACTTACATGGTGCCATATGATACAAAAACAACATGTAAATGTAATAAAATCAAAATGATGCAAAAAAATTTTTTTTTTTTTTTGTTTGCTGACCTGTTCTGGTATCAACAGCAATGTAGCTGATGTAGCCCTTTAAGCATGCATGAGAAACAACAAGAACGTTTATTTCTGATATAGCCCAAAATCACACACTGTCATGATCCGGACCGGCAGGGTTTACTCCGGATCCGGAGTCCGGACCGGAGTTTCATGTTCGTCTCGTGTAATGTTCCCTGATCGTGTTCACCTGGTGTATATTTATATAATTTTATAAAACTATCCTGTTCCTGTCTGTTAGCCGTCGGGTCATTGTTTATGTTCCCTTGTCCTGTGCAGTTTGTATTAAACCCCTGTCGCGTGAAATCGTGCGTATGCGTCCTCCTTCATCGCCATGTCCAGCCCCACCGTGACACATACAGTATGTCTCAATGGAGACATACTTTTACTCTTTCTGCACACAAGGAAAAACCTTGGGAAGGAGTGAATCAGAGAGGGACGCCCTTCCAGTGTACAGGGAGCGTGCAATAGGTGTCAGTGCATAGTTGGTAATGATTTGTACAACAGGTGTAGTGGTAGGAAGATCATAGTGCAATATATAGGATCTGTCCATGTTTGGAGGTGCTGGACAGTGCAGAGGAGGTTTTAGTCCATTGTCATGGTCTACACTGCATGTCCATTATAATGCTGCTGCTCCATTTGAAGATCCCTAAAGCTTCAGCCGTTTTTGTGTGGGTGGCTGTGGTACATTTTGTGCTGGTACATCTCTTCAGCAGCTCAAAGCCAGGAACTCTGAGAGTAACTCTGAGTAACTCTGAGAGACTCTGAGTAACTCTGAGAGAAACATATTAGACTTGGATGCCTGTGTACATGTTTATCTCGATGACATCGTCATCTACTCCCTCTCACTTGAAACCAATGAGAGTGGTCCTCAAGAGATTGCTTGCCCACCGGCTGCACTGTAAGCTGGAGAAAGGGCCCCTGTGCTTTCCACCAGTGCTCCACCACACCTAGTGCTCCTATATCATCCCAGGGTGTGGCCATGAAGCCCTAGAAACTTGAGGCAGTGATGTTGTGGCCAGTACCAAAGACACTCAAACAGCTGCTCCTTGGGTTTGCGATTTTTATCCATGCTTCATCCGTGGCTAGAGTGCAGTTGCAGTGCCTCTGACCACACTCACGAAGACCTTTGCACGACCCTTTCACCTGACCCCAGCCGCTATCCAGACCTTCCAGTAACTTTGCTGTTGCTTCACCACAGCTCCCATCCTTCAACCCCCAAATTCTGCACTCCTGTTCATTGTGCAAGTGGACATGTCAGATGTGGGCGCTGACGCCATGCTGTCTCAATGCGGTCCAGACCAGAAATGCCATCCAGGTAGCTTCTTCTCCCATAAGTTCAGACTGATTCAGCAGCGATACAGGGTGGGGGACCATGAACTGCTGGCGGTGAAATGGGTGCTGGAGGAGTGGTGGCATTGGTTCCAAGGCTCCCCCTTTGTGGTCTGGACCAACGACCAGAACCTGATCTCCATCCGGCCAAACAGCTGAATCCCCCCTCAGATGAGATGGGTTTTTATTTTTTTAACAATTCAACTTTATACCTGTTCTACTGTCTCAGCAACCAAAATCTTAAAGCTGATGCACTCTCTTGGCAACACGACTCCAACTCACCTTCTTGTGAACCTGCTCCCATCCTCCCGTCCATCCACATTATGGGTCCGATCCAGGAACAACCAACGTACAGTCGTCAGGAGCCTGCAGGTGGTGTCCCCACTGCATGTCAGTTGATCCGGGGCTGTCAACGGGGCTGGTTCTAAGCTGTCCCCTTGGTTCATTGGGCCATTCTGGATCCGGTTAATATCACACCAGTTACCTATTGTCTCCATCTCCCACCATCCATCAGTGCTCATCCCATCTTCCATGTGGATCATCTCAAGCTCTTCATCACCACTCTACATCCTCTGGCTCCAGATTCACCACACCCCGGATCAATGACGGAGGTCTTTACGGCCCCAAAGAACAGTCCTAGGTGCCAAGCTGGTTCATTTTGGATCCTGAACTCATCACTGCCTCCACGCTGGACCTGTTGGGGATTGACCCTGTCAAAAAAAATTATATTTATTAATTATTATTAAAAATGATATTTTCCCTCTGAACACCTCGACAGTGCTATAATCTCAAATAGTAACTATTAGTGATAAAGGTAACAAGCAACAAGCGGGACTTTTTATTTGTATTTATTTTTCACACCACTGTTGCTGATTAGATTCAGTAAGTTGATGCAAATTTGCAGAGTTACGAATTCCCTGATAAAGTTGGAATTCTCTAATTATATGGCATAAAGCGGGACTTTTTATTTGTATTTATTTTTCCAGCCACTGTTGTTGAATAGACTCAATAAGTCGATGCAAATTCGCAGAGTTATGAATTCCCTGATATCATTTTAAGCTCCTCACTATATTTACATTTCTTTGTGTTACAATATCTGTTCATTGTTTTCATTAGTTTTTCTGATTTAATGTACAATGGACCCTGTAAAGCCTTGGATCAAGTTGAATATTCTATGCATGCTGCTGTGTTTGGTCTCGATCAAGGAGGCAGGTTTCCCTGCAAGTGTGATCTCAGATGCCTGAAGACCGTAAAGGACACAGAACCACCACCATCACCACTTGAATTCCCAACTGACCAGGAAGGAGCAGAACGAACAAGTAGATGCACAATCATAAACCATGCGTGATCCCCATGGACCATGATTAGGGTCTCATCAGTGTCTCAGGGGATTAAACGTCCGTCTGTAAGATGGGACATTCTGCAGGACCACGATACTTCTGCAACTTTTGTCTTGAGGAGAGGCCATCACCTCTTTGTTCTCCATATCTTTGTCAAACGGCATTCCAGCATTTGGCGGCCTTCCTCTCTATCTTTTATCCTTTCTTTTTATTTTTGGTTTTCTCTGTAACAACATTTTCTCAAAATACGATAATCTTCAACATTTAGGATTTGGCAACACTGGTTTTGGCAGCACTGTTTTTGGGCATCGGTATCAAGTTTATTCTGTGGAAAAGCATGCTGCTGGTTTCAAATCTGATAACCTGAATGGGAACCAGAGCAGAGGAAAAGGTGTATAGCAGAAGTCATTAACCTACTGAGAAAAATAGTCTGCGGCATAATTCTAGCTGAGTAATCTTTAGCAACAGGTCACTTAGGTAATCCGGGACCAGTCTATGTTGATTTATGTTATTACAAGAATTTTATAGTCTATCCGATATTTTTAACAGTAACCATTGCAGTGAGGACAGAATCGGTGAATCTTCTTGTTCCAGTGAGAACTCTTACGGTGGCATTTGAACTTGTTGGAGTTATAGAGAGATAATGCCGGGCTTCCAATAAGTATAGCATTACTGTAGTCAGTTCTTGAGATTACAAGTACATGTACCTGGTTCTCTGCATGACGCATGGTGAGTATCCGTCTTAGCTATGAAATATTGTATAGGTGAAAGAACACAGTCTTGCAAACATTGCGATTCTTGAAAGACAGATCACTCTCAATTGTGATTCCCAGGTCTTTGGTGTTTGTACCTATGGTGGTAGGAGTCACGTCAATATTGAGAGGTCGGATAGATTCCTTCAGCCAGATTTAGGTCCAAGTAACACTATTTCAGTCTTTTTCGAGTCATCCAGTCTTTGATGTCTTGTAAACAGTCAAATATCAATGTCTGGTGGAAATGTACAGTTATGTATTATCTGCATAACAGTGGTAGTTGATGCTTTGTTTCCAAGTGGAAGCATATAAAGAGAGAACAGTACTGGTCCTAGTGAAGATCCTTTGGGTATTTGACCAATGCTTTTTCCGAACCATTGATATTGACAAAAGTGTATCAAATTGTTAATTTTGAAGCGAACCATTTAACTGCACAGCCTCTGATTTCCACAAGGTTTTCCAATCTGTTTACTAGAATGCGGTGGTTAACAGTATCAAATGCACCTTCAACAGATGAAGCTGGTGACCACCGGATGATTTAGTCACCCACTAAGGTGACAAACAGGCAATTTATGAATTCAGTATTAATAAAACAAAGGAGCTGATTTCTGGGCTGTCTGGCTAAGCAGAATGGATACGTTAAATGGATTGACAGCAAAGACTTCAATTGTGACATTTACATTTATGTTTTTTAGTAATAAGAAGCTGAGGAACCTGCCCAACTACTTCATCGTCAACCTGGCAGTGAGTGATTTCCTAATGGCCATCACCCAGTCACCCATGTTCTTCATCAACTGCTTGTACAAGGAGTGGGTGTTTGGGGAACTGGGTAACCTGCCTTCCTCTAAATTAGTTTTTCTTATTGTCCTGAATCTAAAACATTTCTCTGATAATGACTTGTTTGCAACCAGGTTGTAAGGTGTATGCTTTTTGTGGGGCTTTATTTGGCATCACCTCCATGATCAATCTGCTGGCTATCTCCATCGACCGCTACCTGGTCATCACCAGGCCCCTTCAGATGATCCAGTGTGGCCCAAAGCGCAGAACCTGTCTGGTCATGATCCTCATCTGGCTCTACTCACTGGGGTGGAGCCTGGCCCCACTCATTGGATGGAGTAAATGCCTTTATAGTCACTTACAATCACTTCCATGGTGCATTTATAAAATACTGGCTCTAAGCCCAGCATGTACTGATGCCTTTAACAAAGGGTACTGGAATTTTTTACAGATCAAATGTTTAAATAAATATTTCTAAAAAACGATGCGTATGACTTCACCACAGTCACTTCATATCTGTAAACGAGAGAAATGTGCCTTAAATGTAATGTTGAAGGTGTAGAAGGGAAGGGAAGAATTGAGTCAGGCTCTTGTTTTACCAGTACAGGTTAAACATTTGATTCATCAAACATCTGTCACTCACTCAGTTGAGGACTGGACATTTATTTTTTTTCCAGGTGACTACATCCCAGAGGGCCTGATGACATCCTGCACCTGGGACTATGTGACATACACACTGGCCAACCGGAGCTACACGTTAATGCTGTGCTGCTTCGTGTTCTTCATCCCCTTGGGCATCATCTCCTACTGCTACATCTTCATGTTTTTCGCCATCCGCAGCAGCAGCAGGTCAGTCCCTGTTCAAAATTTTTCATCTGTATCCAGCGAAAAGTTAAAAAATAATACATCAGCATGGAGCAGGGGGTTTTCTGACTTGAAGTGACTTGAGAGATTAACGTTAGTATACAGTATTTGAGGACATAACACACATATATAAACCATTCTATTTGGGGAATGTTTGCTAATGTCTTTAAGGATGTAGGGAAATATACAAAGAAAGAACTGCGTCTGTCACATGATTCCATCATGTGACCGGGAGTAACACGGAAACGAGGTAACGTGACTCCTATATATTAGGCTGGAGAGCAGCTGCCAATTGCTCAGTCATTGAATGACGCACGCCATTCGACTCGGCTCCGAAAACCCGCTCCCAGTAAGACCGTACCTGTCCTCTCTGTTCTCCCGATACCCGAACTCCTTCCTGTCACCCTGTCCTGCCCTGTCTTGTGTCTTAATACGCGAACGACAACATCAGTGTGGTGTTGCGGCTCGCGCCGTCCCCGTTCGCAGATTAACGCGGAGGAACTTACCTGCCTCCCTGCGTCCCACCGCACTGAGGTCTCTCGTTTCCTCCTACACGTCTCTCTCGTTCTGGTCCCGGTTCGCGTGACAGAATGACTGAGCCCGAATTACGCGCTTCACAACTCGCTGCTTTGTGCGATCGGATAGCGCGGCAGGAGAATCTTTTTGGAAGTCTGTCGCAGGAGGTTCGCTTACTGCGGCAGCGCGTTCAGGAAGTGACCGCCGCGCACCGAGACCATGAAGCGGCGAGCGTGGCGCAGAGCCCTCGCCCCCCCGCGGTTCCCGAACCCAGTTTGCCGCTCCCGGAGCGCTGGAACGGGACCGAGGGGAGCGGCGAGGTGCTCATCACCACTCTCTCGTTGATTTTCGAGCTACAGCCTAGCCGCTACCCCAGTGCCCGGTCCCGAATTGCCTTACTCCTAACCCGGCTCGGTGGTACCGCCGCAGAGTGGGCGGCTGCGCGAATTAGTTCCCCAAGTTCTGCGTCCCTCTCGTATGCCGAATTCGTGGAGGAATTAAAACTCACCTTCTGTCATCCGGACGGTGTGGAAGACGTCGCGTCACAGCTTTACCATCTGCGCCAGGGTTCCTCATCAGTCAGCCAGTTTACCGCCAGATTCCGGACCCTGGCTGCAAAGACTCCGCTGGGCGACCACGCCCTCCGGATGATGTACTATGAGGGACTGGCCCCACGAATTCGGGGTGAGATGGTCAGTCGGGAGATGCCAGCAACGTATGAGGCCCTCATACAACTCGCTATGCGGATTGATCGCCACCTGCTGGCACTCCCGAAAACTGCGGCCCCCACTCCGACCCTGCATCAGACCCCTCGACCTCCGATATCACCACCTCAGCCCACCGTCACTCCTCCAGAACATAGGGGGGAACCCATGCAGCTGGGACGGACAACCCTCACGCCTGAAGAGAAGCAACGGCGTTTTCGGGAGGGTTTGTGTGCATACTGCGCTTCCCCCTCACACATCCGCCTGACCTGCCCTAGTCGTCCGGGGAGACGGGACACCCAGCAGATCAGCACGGCGCGGCCATCTAGGCCCCTTCCTCCACATCTGATGCCACCGACCTCCCGACTCACTCTCCCAGCCGTCCTGGAATGTAATCAGCGAAGCATCTCCACCACAGCCTTTGTGGACTCCGGGGCGGCTGGAAATTTCATAGACCACTCCTTCATCCGACAACATCACATTCCCCTGGAACTCCTCCCAAGTCCGCTCACAATCACCTCCGTGGATGGTCATCCTATCTCCGCAGGACCCATCATTCACCGTACGGTCCCTCTGCAACTCCGGCTGGACTCCCATGTGGAGAAAATCCAATTTCTGGTGACCAAGATTATCACCTCACCACTCCTCCTCGGGTTCCCCTGGTTGTCACTACATGAACCCCATCTCTCCTGGTCGTCGGGCATGGTGTTGGAGTGGGGAGCGCACTGCCATCACCATTGCCTTCTGCCACAACCCTCCTCGTCTGTCTCCACGAACCCAGAACCAAGTCCTCCAGTGTTAGACAACATCCCCTCTTGTTACCATGACCTAGCCACCGTCTTCAGTGCAGCCAAAGCTGCCCAGCTGCCTCCCCATCGACCAGGCGACATGGCCATTGACCTGCTGCCGGGAACCACTCCTCCGAAAGGACATATCTACTCCCTCTCCAAGGCAGAGCAATTGGCCATGGAGCGGTTTGTGGCAGAGGCGCTTCAAAACGGCACCATCCGCCCATCGACCTCCCCGGCCGCGGCAGGGTTCTTCTTCGTGACCAAGAAGGATGGTGGCCTGCGCCCGTGCGTGGACTATCGGGGACTCAATAAAATCACCATCAAAAATCGAACACCGTTACCCCTCACCAACACCGCCCTGGACGCCCTCTCGGGAGCCAAATACTTCACGAAGCTGGATCTCCGGTCTGCCTACAACCTGATTCGTATCCGGGAGGGCGACGAGTGGAAAACTGCCTTCATCACCCCCACTGGTCATTTTGAATCCCTCGTAATTCCATTCGGTCTATGCAACGCACCCGCCGTCTTCCAGCAGTTCATAAATGATACTCTCCAGGACATGCTGGGACGGTGGGTGTATGCCTACCTGGACGACGTACTTATTTACTCCCCCACTCTCGAATCCCATATTCAACACGTGAGGGCAGTACTAAAGAGATTGCTCGCCCACCGACTGTACTGTAAGCTGGAAAAATGCGCCTTCCACCAGCGCTCCACCACGTTCCTGGGTTTTACCATCTCGTCCCAGGGTGTGGCCATGGAGCCCAAGAAGCTAGAAGCAGTGGCGTCGTGGCCCCTACCCACGACGCTGAAGCAACTGCAACGGTTTCTTGGGTTTGCAAATTTCTATCGTCGCTTCATCCGTGGCTACAGTACGGTCGCAGCACCCCTCACTGCTCTCACCAAACCGTCACCAGGTCCGTTTCGCCTAACCCCGGAGGCCATTCAAGCATTTAAATCTTTGTGTCGGCATTTCACCACTGCCCCCATTCTTCAACACCCAGACCCTACCCTTCCGTTTGTGGTAGAAGTGGACGCGTCAGAGGTGGGTGCTGGCGCCGTCCTCTCTCAACGCGGTCCGGACCGGAAATTGCACCCGTGTTGCTTCTTCTCGCGGAAGTTCACCCCTGCACAGCGGCGATACGGGGTGGGGGACCGTGAGCTGCTGGCAGTCAGGTGGGCCCTCGAGGAGTGGCGGCACTGGCTGCAAGGCAGTGACACCCCCTTTCTGGTCTGGACCGATCACCAAAACCTCATCTCAATCAAGGCTACCAAACAACTGAATCCCCGCCAGGCGAGGTGGGCATTATTTTTCGAGCAATTCAACTTCCAACTCTCCTACCGTCCCGGGTCCAAAAATCAAAAGGCCGATGCTCTTTCCCGTCAACACGCCCCAGACTCACCATCCTCTGACCCCGAACCCGTTCTTCCTCCTCATCGCATCCTAGGCCCTCTCCGGTGGTCCCTCGAGACGAAGGTCCGGGCAGCCCAGGCATCCGATCCTGGCCCAGACAACACCCCACCCGGGTGCCTGTACGTCCCAAATACCTGCCGACCCGATGTACTGCATTGGGGCCATTCTTCCGTCCTCTCAGGCCATCCAGGACGCCAACGGACCCTCTCCTTCATTCGCCGAGCATTCTGGTGGCCTTCAGTACGACGGGACGTACAGGCCTACGTGGATGCCTGTGATGTCTGTGCCCGGGCCAAGACTCCCAACACTCCGGCTGCTGGGCCCCTGCGTCCCCTTCCCATTCCTCATCGCCCCTGGACCCACCTCGCCTTGGACTTCATCACCGGCCTCCCTGAAGCTAGTGGTATGACCACCATCCTGACCATAGTGGATCGTTTCTCCAAAGCGGTCCACTTGGTCGCCCTGCCCGGCCTACCGTCCTCTGCCACAACCGCTGACCTCGTGCTTCAACACGTGGTCCGCCTCCATGGGTTCCCCCAAGACATCGTCTCTGATCGGGGACCCCAATTCGTCTCAGCTGTGTGGAAGGCGTTCTGTCGCCTTATTGGATCGACCTGCAGCCTCTCCTCTGGCTACCATCCCCAGACCAACGGTCAGGTGGAGAGGGCCAACCAACAGCTGGGACGATACCTGCGGTGCTTTGCATCAGAACATCAACGCACCTGGCCCGGGTTTCTCCTGTGGGCAGAGCTGGCCCACAACCTGCAAGTCTCCTCCGCCACCGGCCATAGTCCCTTTGAGATCTGCCATGGATATCAGCCCCCCATCTTCACGCACCAGGTGCCTGCAGGCGGGGTCCCCTCGGCCCGTCAGATGATCCGCGGTTGCCGAAAGGCCTGGAAATCTGCGCGGTCGGCCCTCCTCATCGCCTCCCGAAGGATGTCCACCCAGCACGATCGCCGGCACCCTCGTCGACTGCACTTCCGAGTGGGACAGCGGGTGTGGCTGTCCACCAAAGACCTACGTCTCAGGACTGAGTCACACAAACTGTCCCCTCGATACATCGGACCATTCCGGATCCTCAGTCGGATCAACCCTCTCACATACCGTCTCCAACTCCCTCCTGCCATCCGTGTTCATCCAGTCTTCCATGTCAGCAAACTCAAACCCTTTTTCCGATCCTCGCTTCATCCTCCTGCTCCGGATCCGCCACCACCACGCATTGTCGACGGGGGACCCGCCTACACTGTGGAGCGCATTATTGCCTCTCGCCGCAGAGGTCGGGGGGTCCAGTACCTGGTGCATTGGACCGGCTATGGACCAGAAGAACGGTCTTGGATCCCGAGTCGTTTCATCCTGGACCCGTCTCTGGTGGCTGAGTACCGGCAGCGTACCGCCGCCACTCCGGGGCCGTCGGGGGTCGGCCCTGGAGGGGGGGGGTACTGTCACATGATTCCATCATGTGACCGGGAGTAACACGGAAACGAGGTAACGTGACTCCTATATATTAGGCTGGAGAGCAGCTGCCAATTGCTCAGTCATTGAATGACGCACGCCATTCGACTCGGCTCCGAAAACCCGCTCCCAGTAAGACCGTACCTGTCCTCTCTGTTCTCCCGATACCCGAACTCCTTCCTGTCACCCTGTCCTGCCCTGTCTTGTGTCTTAATACGCGAACGACAACATCAGTGTGGTGTTGCGGCTCGCGCCGTCCCCGTTCGCAGATTAACGCGGAGGAACTTACCTGCCTCCCTGCGTCCCACCGCACTGAGGTCTCTCGTTTCCTCCTACACGTCTCTCTCGTTCTGGTCCCGGTTCGCGTGACAGCGTGCAAGTTATCTGTATCTTGGCGATAGGAAACTACCCATCTAACCCTTTTACATTCACTGAAATGAGTTGATTGGCAATATTAAATTAAGATTTTATTATCAAGAGTTTAAAAGGGAGGAGCCTGAAGGCATGAATGACAGCTTTCAAACATGTTAGGACCATGTTTAATTCAAGCATTCTGTGCATGTAGCATTAGCAAACATTTCCCTTGACCTAAATATTTCCCTTAATATGAAAAAGATGTATCCATATATTGTATTTCTTTACTATTTACTGTATTATTATACATATGCCACTTTGATATGTCATAAATCAGCATATCCTTAGTGTTTTGTGCACTGTGTGTTAAATAGAGCAAATATTAATCACATGATATTTGTTTATTCTAATGAAAAACATGGTATCTACATGTTAGTAACTGTTTTTGCTTCTAAATTACGACTTTTTCTCTTCTCTTTGTTCATGCAGAAACTTGGAGAGACTAGGAACACAGGTCCGAAAGTCCAGCTTCATTCAGCAGCAGTCGATTAAAACTGAATGGAGACTGGCCAAAATTGCCTTTGTGGTTATTATAGTATATGTCCTATCCTGGGCTCCATACGCTTGTGTCACACTCATTGCGTGGGCCGGGTAAGGTGGATCTCAGGCGGATTTCTGTGTGTGGATTAACTGTTGATATTACACAGGCTTTTATTACCTCAATGCTTCATAATAATTCTTATAATATAGTTTGAAAACAGCACAGTAACAGTTCTTAGAAATGCATTCAACATCAGCCAGAACAATCTTGGATTTATCGTGACATTTCATTTCTAGTTAGTCCCTTGTGTACTGCCTTGAGCATGGGATTAATGTTGGGTCAGTGGACAAAAGCTGTCCCCATCTCCTCTAAACTGAGAGTTCTGCAGTACATCGCTTAATCCTGCTGTTCTTCTAATCCACCATCTGAATAATTTTTCCCCCCACAACGGACAATGACACATTTGATACATTTGTGCATCCAAAAACTCCTAATCAGCTGGGCTTTCAAGGTTGGGCTTTCAAGATAAAGCATGCTGTATTATGACACAACACTGGATTTACTTAATTGAATAATGGACATTGGTTCCACATGAATAATTTGATTTAGACTGTCTGAATTCCTTTGCATTTCATACATATTAAATTAGTTCAAGTTAAGCAACAAATTATTTTATTAAGTTGATTAAATATTATTAGCCTTTAAATCCAAATTAAAGACATTATTTTTACATGATCAAATCATTTTCTTTTAAATGGAATGGAATTTTTTGAGGGGGAAGTTACCTTAATACAGGTGCATAAGTTTAGGTTCATTGAATTCAGACTAGTGTATTTAAAGTGAAAGTACAAAGTATGGAATGTGTCATGATTACTCTGGATCAGGAGTTCGGACCGGAGTTTCATGTTCGTCCTGTGTAATGTTCCCTGATTGTTATCACCTGTGTATCATTGTGTAAAACTATCCTGTTCATGTCTGTACCGTAAGGGTCATTGTCTGGTGATGTTCCCTTGTCCTGTCAGCTACGTATTAAACCCCTGTCCTGTGACGTCGTGCGTATGCGTCCTCCTTCCTCGCCATGTCCAGCCATCATGACAGAATGTGTTTTTGTAAGATGTTTTTTTTGCCATGTTTGACTTAATATCTTCTCGCAATTTGCTTGCAGTCCATTCTTTTTTTGTACACTATATGGACAGAAGTATTGGGAAACCTGACCAGTGCACTGTGTGGGCCTGCCAAGTTCTACCAAACTCATCCAATCAGGTCTTTACGGACCTTGCTTTCTGCACTGATGCAGCTTAATGCTAGAATAGAAAAAGACTCTTCACCCAATAAAATGTTTGAAGCATAGCGTTGTCCAATATGTCTTGATATGATGGATCTGACTGCCAAACAGAGATGCATGATTCGTCACTCCATAGAACATTTTTCCATCTCACAAATCACAATAAGATCACAAATCACAATAAGCTTACAATAAAATTGCATCTTATTGTAAGCTTCTAATGACAGTACCACACAGTCTCTGGGCTCTTCAGAGTGACCTGTTTAGTGTGTTTTCTACGCCTGTGGCAATGGACCTGAAACACCTGAATTCAATACTTCTGTCTATATACAGTAGGTTAAAACCAGGGTTGATCCTGAAGGCCGCTGGGTTAAATGCAGCTAGAAGTCAGGACTGTCCAGTAGGATTACTACGAATCCAAACTGTTTCTGGACAATCACGACAGGAGAACACATTCCCATGGGAGACAAGGGAATGCAAATCTGGGACCTGTTAATTATTCTAAATAAACGTTTGCAATAGGAGGACTAGCTAAATGAATGTAAGAACTAGCAGTAGCAATATTTTTATTACCCACTACACTGGCTAAAAAAAAAAATGTAATTAATCTGCCACACCTAATATTTTAGCATTGCCATAATGTGAATAAACCAAACAAACCTGCTGTCAGTGGCATTATAGTAAAGTGAGAAAAATGTTTACTCATAAGCATCATACAGCCAGTTTAAAATAGCAAATATAATATTTATTAATTACATAAATTAACACCTTATTTATTTTATTTTATTTAAATAAGACAATCAAACCTGCTGTAACCGGTTTATTTACATTACGTCAGTGCTAAAAAAAATAAGGTGTGACAGATTATTCATGTTTTAAGTGTAACCGGTGTTCACATTTTACAACGTATAGCTGCGCTGAAAAAAGTAAACCGTAGCTGTTGCTTGTTTAATGTGTTTTTTTTTAGTTTAGCCAGTGTTCACTTTTTTCAGTGTTGGTGAATCATAATTCCTTTATACTGGAGTGAAGGAACCAAAAATAATGTTATTATGTAGGTACAGAATTATAATAGTTAATTTTTTCTGTTGTGCTACCTCCCATCAATCTATATTTACATTTGGATGCTGTTCTAACTCCTTATGATCTCCTAATCTGTGTAATTTAATTTAGTCATTGTTATTTTGCTTTTTAGTTATGCGAACATCCTTACTCCGTACTCTAAATCCGTGCCAGCAGTTATAGCCAAAGCTTCCGCAGTCTACAACCCCATCATCTATGCCATTGTACACACAAAATACAGGTAATTCTGTAAACCTTTAAATGTTTGCTTGAAGTTTCAGTTTTATCTTCTGCTCACAATTATTCTGTTTTATCATTGTCCTCAAATGCAGAACCACGCTGGCGGAAAAAGTGCCATGTTTGGCCTGCCTGTCTCACAGGAGACAGACAGACTCGACGTCCATGTCCAACAGTGATGCCTCGCTGCAGGACACAGGGGTCAGCAGACAGTCCTCTCTGTCCCGGACTAAACTCCATACAGTATCTGCTGCAGCCAACAGCAATGTGGTGAGCAACCTTTTTGTGAGTTCTTTCTTGTTTTAGATACTTTTTGCTTTTTCTGAGCTCCCGTTCAAGCATAGCGCCCTAAATGCATTTTTATGTATAGACCTGCAAGCATGAATGGAGTTTACCTTCTATTGCCAAATTTTGCATTTGCATTGCATTTGCAGTTCCTTGAAATTTGTGTGCAAATAAACGACGCCCCCTGTTGATGAAATATGGTGGTGTACCAAACAGGTTGTGGACATGAAGTGTATCAACGTTGATTAAGTTTGGATGAGAAGATATTGGCTGTAAATACAGTATTCAGTCATTTCAGGTCAATCACAGAAACGTGATGGGTGTGACATTGGCACTGTAGTGCCAGATAAAATTTTTTAAATATGGCATTTGCACAGCTCGGCACCCTGGGACATTATAGTCTGTGGGTTGACGAGGGGGTGGAATGAGGTCTCTGAGAAAATAAGACACAAGTAGAAACGGTGGTTGGGTTTCAGGGCAATTTTTCATCATGTTTTTCGAGATAGAATTTTTTTTTGTTTAATTTCTGAAAGTTTTTTTTTTTTTTTCAGGTGAGGGGGGGTGATTTATAATATTACATAATTAAGTCACCGTTTTGACCTATATTGTTTCATTGGTCTGCTTCCACTAACTACAAATATAATGATGCAGTAATGTGCTACATTGTATATATATTTATATCATTATGTATAATTTTGTCATGATGTAGCACAAAGTAATAACCAACGGAACAATCAATGCTTGTGTTCTACTTTCATTTTCCATGTTTACTGTAACCACAGCTGATCACAGATTTGCGCTTGGGCAGCATGAGACATGAAGCAGATTCCTTCAGGAGTCCCCCTCTCCTGTCCATGTTGAGGTCAAAAGACCAGAATATGCAACCGGTGTGTGTGTGTGTGGACGTTTGGTTAAGTTTTTCATGCAACATGCTTTGTTGTATACTCAGTGCTCAGTATTTTTTTCATTAAACTCTTGTACTTTTTCACTTTACAGTCCGCTGAGAGGGGATCATTGCGGCTATGGGAACACACCCTGGTGTCTGGATCTGTTAACATGGCAACCGTTCCTCTGCTGGTCATTACCAAAAACAGGGCGCAGGTCGACCTGGTGACAGGCGAGAGGCAAACTGAGCCAGCGGACTGCAGGAGTAACACGGACTCCAAGCACTTTGGCCAGCCGTTCTGCAGCATCCCACGCATCGTAATCAGCTCCACGTCGGAGAGCAGCCTGACTGAGGAGGCCTTGTACGCAGAGGACAGGCCGGGGGAGCTGGCGTTGGACACCAGTGACCTGCTGTTCGAACTTCAGCAACTCAAATGCTCCTCTGGTCTGCTGGAGTCCATAGACATGTACTTTTCTTAAGTCTACCCTGGAAAAGAAAATACTTTTGTACATAATATTTTTACTCTATAATTAAATAAAAACACATATTTATTTATGATATTTATTTCTGTATATCTTTTGTAATATGAATGCATCTGTTTGGTTAATTGCACAAATGAATGCAAAATTATGCTATACTGCAGAAGCATTTTTTTCCCATTCAGAACATGGGTTTTCATTAAAACCCGGGTAAATGGGAAGGATTGTATCAGGAAGGGCATCCGGTATAGGACGTTTGTCAGGGCCTGTCCGCTGTGGCAGTCCCTAACAGAAACGCCCAGACGGGGACAATATTTTATTCATTCAGTATGATTGTATTTGTTATTTGTAATCATTTTTAATGTATTTATATATATATATATATATATATATATACACACACACACACACACACACACACACACACACACACATATATATATATATATATAATAGAGAGTATGTGTTTTTTGCTTTTGGTGAGCACTGTCTTCATCCTAGACACACTGAAAAAAGTTATTGTAGAAAAGATTCTGTTCAGGTAATCAATAGTAGACTAGTTCTTCAGGAGTCTATCAGAAATTCTTCAGTGGGAATCTCGGTCGTGCTGCCTATGTGCCATAAGCAGAGTTGAACACCAGAGGGAACCAGTGTCCGGAACAAATCCCTTCAAATGTGTGTGATTACAAAGAGACATGCACACAAGCCATAAATGACACTTAAAATGACACTTTGTGTGAGAACTTCCTTGTACGCAGTAAGTGCCAATATGTGCCTTTTATTAACCACAGACCTGCGTAACAGACACTGCTTGCTTAAACTTGGTTTGATTCTTTCCTCACTGCTGTAATGCCACAACAGCATTTCAAAGGGGTGCTAAAGCTGAACAGGGTCCCATAAGGCCGTAATGACAAAGGATATTCAATCAAAGAGCCAAAGTACATGTGAGATGAGATCAGTGCTACTGTGTGGAGCCACTTCACGCACTGGGAATCCATCAGTTCCACACACACACACACACACTGTCTCGCTCTGTCGGGACACACGGTCCCAAACACATACTTCCACGCACACACGGCGATGTCCCCACCAGTTTTCCTGGAATGGCTTATATAGCCTGATGATGCCTCAGATACTGTCTCATAAATAACTTTGAACTAGGAAAACACTAAAATATACCTACAGACAGTGTCTATCATTGAGTTGTGAATGCACTGTATGTATACTGTAAATACGCCATCACTGTCCATGCTGTAGCTGCACTCTGTACATTCTGTTGAAATGTAAAGAAAGTCATCTGAAAAGAAGAAATGTATCTTCTTCTTTTCGTATCAACTGAGGATGTTTATCCTGACCCCGCCCCTCTCGCCATGACGTCACGCACATTGCCACGCCCCCGTTGCACTGGTCGGCAGGCGCGCGCCGCTGCTCAGCTGTTCTCACGCACGAGCGGCCGCGGCAGCGCGCATCGGGCACAGCGTCCATCTGCAGGAGGTGAGAGATGAAATTATATTTATTACAACAAAGTTGCTCCGTCTGACCATTAGTCTTGAACGGCTGCACCATCTGCTGGGAATAAATAAAGCAGATAAAAACATATATATTTGGTTTGCCATAAATTTTTGTCCAGTTTTAAAGTCTGCATGAAAACATGCCTTTATATGAGAGTTTGGTGATCCTCCTGTTCGTATGCATAATGGGTTTTATTGTGCGAGGTTGAGAAGTTGATGATGTTGGTGTTTGGTACATGCATGTGTCTGACCTGCAGGAGTGAGCAGGTGGACGTGTATGAAATGTTGAGTGAGTTACATGAAAACTATAGTGCCTGTATTGATCTGACAGAAGACCCCCGCATGGACCAGCTCGGGATCTCCTGGCCGTATGAAAGCTATCAGTTCATATTTTCCCAGCACTAACCACTAACATCTCAGTGGTATAATAACGCAAACCTCATGATGCCTCGCGGCGGATTTTCTGAAGGTTGGTTCTTGCCAAAAAGACAATGGGGATTCAATTTCTAGAGGCACTCACACAAAGCTTCCCCTCAATGATGAACGTCAGCAAAGCGGGACAGACGTATAGAGCGCTGCATCCGCCCAGTCCAGCTGGGACAAATCCACATCCTTTAAATGTCTAGTGACAGAAGGCGTAAATTTCTCTGACTTACTGGTCCCCCTAACAGCCACATGGAGTTGTGCGTGTCCTCGCCTGGGCAGGAGCTGATAGAAACGTATTTGTGGATCAAGGCCTTGTTTTCAACAGCAAACACGGAGCAGCTGGAAGCAGAAAACCCGATGAAGGAGATGAAGACTGACGAGACGAAACAATTAAATCAGCTGATTTATGGCTTTTGTGTTAAGATGAAAGAGGCATAATGGAAGTACAAGATGTCCATAAGATCAGTAAAAGCCGAACTGTAAAAATTCGACTTGAAGCGAATGAATATGTCAACATGCCGCGTGCTTTTGTCTTGGGACGCAAGGATGCAAGTAAATCCTTTTATTTACAGTAAGTGGAATCACTTGGGGGATGGAGCCTGGTGATTTATTCATTTATTTATTATAGGATAGACCGTTCAGGCTTTCCCTCGCTGTCACTGTGAGGATTTTATTACAGAGAATGCTGGGCATGAATTATTGGAAGTCAATATGGGACTCGGGGCTCTCTCCACTTAGGACATCCAGACCACAGAGGCCAGAAAAGGCAAACACAGCAACATTCTGGATCAGCAACAATAAATGTGTGGTGTAGAGGCTGCTTCCATGGTTTCCCATTTAACTGGAAAATAATCACATTTCATGTTTTTCGTTGCTCTTTGTTAAATTCTAGTTAAATGATAAAAAAAAAACTGTCCTCAGTTGCATTTTTTCAAGCACGTTTAAAGCTGGTTTAATAAGACACTTTTGTTTTTGGTGAGTTTTAACCTAAAGAGAGGAGTTCTTTCCACCTAGACTGTACGTTAATGCGGTCCGGATGAGGGGATTATCCGTGCTTTGGTCTGGGGGCTTGGCGTGATTAGATGTCGAGGCTGACAAATGCGTCGTGAGGAGTGTGTCCCCACCGTTCGGGAGGTCAGAGGACACGGCCGTCGTGGAGTTTGCACTGGAACACGGCCAATCTTCCTTCTGGGTAGAGCGTGAACAAACAAACTCACGACTCTCATCATTTTCCTTTCTGTTTTCCCATAAAGTGCAATGAGAGGGTAGCTTGTTGTATTAGTTCCATGGTTCTGTTTCACCACTTCAGGCCGAAATTGTTCATCCGGACGCAGGGAGTAGAACATTCATTGTTCTTGTGGGTCCCAGCTGTTACCTTTATGTCTGAATAAAGGAAGGATTGGCACAGAAGGCTTGAATCTGCTTACTAGGCACTTGGGAAGCGTGTGTTTTCCCTACGGGCCTCTGGTTCATGTGGAGCATTTTTTAAATGTCATTTATGCAATAGCCTGTGTGGCTCTTACAATAGCAGAGAGGGCAGATTGGTGGGGAGGACTAGATAAATTAACACATTAAAGAGAGTCGCTCTCATGCTAATTCGGATTATGGGGTTTATGGTTAAGTCATGTGACCTTGTATTTTTGTCTGAGGTGGTTTCGTGTTTCCTTTTGTGCAGCCAACTTAGAAATTAATCTCCAAGTGTTTTCCCACCCAACCAAAAAAAAGAACAAATTTGTATCACGTGATAATATGTTCATGTTATTACAACATGTTACAAGCTACCATGTTATAACAAGACACATATAGTCTTATATCAATATATTGTTTATAGTGTTATAAGGCATCAGGAAATGTCTCTCATTATAAAATCAAACTTACCCCTTATAATATTCTTTGGCCATAATGTGAAACAGCATGCTGGTCGGTAGTATTGGAATAGATGAGTTAGTGCTCAGCTTTGCATTTAGCTGCTGTTGAACACCATAAAGAAGATCACCCACACTTTGAATGTCCTGACAAATGTTAAACACATCAGATTCCAGAATCTTCTGACTACTGTATATTGATTTAGGGTACTTGAGGTGATGTTAGCACACGTGCCCCCTGTGCTAAGTCTGATTTGCACCAGGCTTAGCACTGTTGATGTGCCACCCCTTGGCTCTCTGGAGTGCTCATGATCTGTGCATTCAGACAGCGTTCGTAGTTCCATGTTTCAATGAAAAACCATGCTTTCAAAGTTCAACTCTTATTGTTATTATATTTTCACCCCTCTTTGACCCTTTAAAGGCGTCTGTGGTTGCTCGTTTTTGGCGGCGAGTGGCCTTGGGCCTGGTTGCTGACCCTTGGTTAATGAGAAACTCACCTTCTTATTGTTGGCTTCTCAGACAGCCTCGCTCATTTCCTCTTCCTGCCCACCCGGTCTCCCCTTTACCTCTCTGGTCACATGACGTCACTGCACAGGAGTTCAGTGGCAGTATTTGTGGGACGTCCTCCAGCCTCTTCTAGTTTTGGAAAAGTGAGTTGCTAATGAATGACTTCTGTTTTGCTGCCCCTTTACTGTGCCAAGGAAGGTCAAACAGCCCCTTTACTGGTGTACATTTTCCATGTATAATATTCATAATAATAATAAAAAAAAAACACAGATTACTTGATCTGAATGTCATGAAATGCTCTGTTCTCACCTTTGTGCCAGCCTCGCTGCTTCCTGTTGCCTGATGCACTGTGCTGTGGCCATCTCCATTGTGGAACATTCTTTCTGTCAGCCTTTAATCTGGCCCCGGGGAAAAGTTCCTGTTGTGGCCGCGGCGGCTTTATGCTGGTTCCACCTTAAACGCAGCAGCATTGCTGGGCCCTTGTTCCTAAAATATCGGGATGTAAGCCTACCCCCTCCTCCGCCCTCCTTCCGCTCCCCTCCCCTCCCCGCTGCCGTAGTACGGTATAAATGGCCAGTGCTCTCCTGCACGGCGGACTGTGGTTCGGGAGATCCTCTCTGCTCTCCTTTCTGCTGCTAAAAATACTTAGAAAGGAGTAATATCACTGAAAAGAAGTGCAGTTTTAGAGGTATATTGCAACTTTATTGATGAAAACTCGTTCAATTAGGACTTAAGAACAGGACGTCATAATACGTTGTATTTTAACATAACGTGTTCATTGGTGTGTGCATCTTTCAACTTCTTGCTTCTTTCTTTCGTTACAAATTCCTTTAGTTGCAGTAATTGATTATTATAAGAGTTAAGCGTTGCCTTTTCTCTTTGACAGATTGTATTAGGACCGCAGGAAGCCAGCGTACCTGAATCAGCTCCTAACAGCCTGAGGAAACACTGAGGACATCATGAGTAGTAACTACAGTGTGTCCTTGCTGGGTCCTGCCCCCTGGGGGTTCAGACTGCAGGGAGGAAAGGACTTCAACATGCCCCTCACCATCTCTAGGGTAAGTTTGTGTTGTTTTCTTCATGTATAGTTCTTCTTTTATTTCGCATCTCCCCCCGAGGGACGTGGGGTTCAGGCTAATGACTTTGTGGCTTTCTCATTTCCCTTTATTAAAAGTGATGAACTGCTTTTTTCTTTTTTAATGACTTCATGCATCACAGTCATTCAACGCTGCCCTTTACCCTGCCCTCCTGCACCTTACCCTGTTATTTCACAGCATTAATACACCCACTCCACCCTGACCCCATCGCACTCTCAGCACGTTCACGTTACGCAGACGCTGGGAGCCGCGGAACGACAGCTATTTCCACAATGCCATCTGGCTGTTGAGTGATGAAAAAGGCAGCATGATTGATTTTCCCTGCCCCGCCCAACCTCTGTGCTAAACGCTCCATCTGCAGCGCTGAAGCATATGCTGCCTCTTCACACAGAGCTAAAATGGGGCTTGTGGCATTTTGCCCTTTGCCACTCTTCTTCAGTCACATTATTTGTTTAAAAAAATGGTTAATGTTAATAGAATTTTATTATATATTACAGCTACTGCTGGGTTTGCTGCCACTTCTGTCCATTTATTTTACAATCTCAACAGTTTTAAATCACTACTCCGTAATGGATATAAAAAATGTATAACTGCAACATAACAGTAACACAATGCATGCAAATTAAAATCTCAGTTTGTTTCAGACAACAGTGTGCTGGGAATTGGCAGCCAGCTGACAGTAAGAAGTGATCACAAAATATTCAGAAAATTTTCAATAGCTATCATCTACACAAGCAAATGGTAAAATATTGTAATGCTTTCTGTTCCGCTGCGCTGCAATAACGTTAAATCACTTTGTTTTGAAGAATCCCAAGCTTTATGATGATTTATGTGCTTTTATGTATCGGTTGTTTTGTTGCAGTGTTAATTTTTCTGACCTGCCATTGGCTCTGGCTTCTGTCATGCCGGACTGGGCCGGACGCTGATGGATGTGTATGGTGCCGCTTCTCAGTTACCACGTCTGTGTTTATGTTTGTGCCTGTGTCTCTTTCACACAGACTGACTGGTATTTCCCCCCATCTGAAAGCGCCCCACTTGTTTCTTTCTCTATCTCTGCCCAAACCCTGAAGAATGTTGGTACCTGGGTAAGCTGGGGGGGTAGAAGACTGAGGCTTTCTTTCAGCCTCACAGGATCGCTAAACAAGTCAACATTACCTCAGTGTGTGCAGAACACTGGAGCTCAGAATATCGTGAACCTGCTGAGATCCATCTCCCCAGCCTCATGCTTTTAATAGATCATTCGTGGCCTGGGGGCTGTAATTCTGCCGTCCAGGGCTGGCAGAGTGTGTGTGTGTGTGTGTGTGTGTGTGTGTGTGTGTTAATTCCCCTCTTCGTCTGAAACGCCAAGTTCTTATTTTTCTCGGGAACAAAGTTGAGCGGCGACAAATGTCTTTCGCAGGGCTCCGCTGTGTCTTGCACGCTGGAGAACATGATTGTCAGAGAGCTGTGAAGATGAGGCGCGCCGAATGAACGGAATCAGGGTGCAAGGCTATGATGTCATTCTGCGATTTGACTTAGACTCCCTACTTTACGCTCTTCGCAGAGACGTTAGTCATACTTCATAAAACGTATTGTTTTGTTCGGTGTCTGGGCCATGGTGAAAAGCAACAGTTTACCCGCGACGAAGCAGAACAGAAGTCTCTTACTTTTTTAAAAAGCGAATGAATCGGCACGTTGCCACGGTTTTACTTTAGACAGGTTCTGGCAAACGCTTGGACGTGAGTGTGCGGGGTATACATGTCCACCATTGCTCCAGGGCCTGGAATGTGCGCAGGATTGATTTGGGTTGTCTGTATGGAAAAGTAATGGCTAAGAAAAAAGCTTCATTGGGCAGTTTAGCAGTTAGAGGATCGGTGAAATTTACCAATGCTTGCTCTGTCACACAGTGTCACGTTTCCAACATTCCTAATATTTCACTTTGTTGGTAGAAGCCGATATGTGCAACCTCTCGCTCCTCACCAGAAAAAGGCTGACAGCTCCCTGTGCGGCAGCGGCGCTGGGAGTTTACTGCCTGGTGGGAACGCCGGGGATGGAGACGCAGCAGATTTATTGTGACTCTGATCAGCCTGCCCCGGCGTTCTTTTAATGTCCCGCGAGGCCCTACTGTACACCTGGTTACAGCCACCGGAGATGTAGGAGGCCCGGAAGCCTTCTAGTGTCATGTAGAATTACTGCTTTAACCTTTGTGACCAGTCACATGCAGTCTGCATGCATAACATATTCTATAATGCAAATAAAAATGCAGTAAAATTAGTATAGCAGAAATAGTCAGATGGCAGTCCCATGAACAGAGTCAGTTGTCGGAATGAGCTGACTGTGAGCCCGGCTCTGCCTGAAATGTGGCCGTAGGTCAGCTGGGGTTATATAAACATCACCTTCCAGCCCCCAAATACCTTCAGGGGTTGTGGAGAAATATGGTTTTAAGCCACTCAAGCTCGTGAAAAACAATCCAGTCTACATTAGTGGTGTGATTATTTTCATTGCTGTATTTTATTTATGTTTTGCTGTAGACTGAAAACGTTTTTCATGCGTCTTTCTAAAAGGTATAACTGTATTATTAATGGAGAATTATGGTTCCCTCGAGGGGCCCTGATCAATACTAGCTGAAAGCAATTAGGCACGATTGATCAGGGCTACTTAAATATGAGTAAGCAGCACCCAGTGGGTGTTGCAACATTGATGTGGCTAGTGACTCTGTTTGTAGTTTCAGTTCCAGTCATAATAGACACACCCCTTCAGTTTAGTGTTTGTTTATTCCTGTTCCTTTTGGCCCTCGTCCCGCTTCGGCATATCCTTCTCCATACAACCCTGAGGCATCACATCCATAAACCTCTGTTATGTGCACTTGAAACATTTTATCCATTCTTATGTTTTCTTTATTTATTTATTGGGAATAAACACATTATTTATTCATAAAAAAAACCTATGATGTAAGTAGTCGAGAAAAAAAAAAGTTCTTATTTATTCAAGTGCTTCCTTTCATAATCTTTTACTGGATAAGGAAACGATAAAAACATATTTATATTCATATGAGTTTTAGTACCAGATGTCTTTGTCATGTCACATGCACATTCTATAAATCACACTGTGGCCGTTGTGCTGACTGGTGTTTACACAGATGCCACTATGAACTGTCATATGCAGCAGTGAAAAGTTGAAGGATAACAATAAATACATTGAGATCATTTTTTTTGGCTGTGGGGTCATTTTGAGCTGTTCTAGATTATCACTGTAAAGGTCTGTTGAATCAGTATTCGTCATTGATTTCTTGCAAATATGTCATTTATATGTTTACTATGATGCAGTATTGGGCCTTGAGCAGGAGTCTGACAGCATTTACGGAGCATTTGCAGTGCAGATGAGCTGGTTGTGTTGAACTGGCCCACATCTGTAATGCATCGCAGGTGCAGGGGGGCGTTCGCGCTCTCAGCGCTCTTCTTTATGACCATGCTTCCTGGATTAACATTGTAAATTAAAAAAGATAGATCATGCAGGGTTCAAAAGCCCCTAGCCCTATCATTAATATCATGAGGAGATGCACCTCCCACCGCTGTTGATATGATGTTTATATAAATCCGGCTTTTAACCTGAATCCAGCAGCATTAAAACATGTATGGTGTAAGCTTCGGGCTGAACATGGTTCTTTTAATGAAAGGATGAAGGTAAGATTGCAGACCTGATGTCTGCTGCCGGAGTGTATATTCCTAACAGCACCATGAAACAGGCAAAATGTGATATATGTCTGTTGTTATGGATTTGCTGTCTCTCAGTTCGACTTCTCTTTTTCCAGCAGGTGTTTCTAATGTGCAGGATAAATTTACTTCGTCCACTCGTCTTCTCTTTCATCTCCATAGTTTATCCACTT
This sequence comes from Denticeps clupeoides, assembly GCF_900700375.1. Taxonomy (NCBI): domain Eukaryota; kingdom Metazoa; phylum Chordata; class Actinopteri; order Clupeiformes; family Denticipitidae; genus Denticeps; species Denticeps clupeoides. The sequence goes on from NC_041717.1 coordinate 4,050,810, forward strand.
CAGTCAAATAGTCACCCCTTTCTGAGCTCAGTGCTCCCTCATGCTTCTTTTCATGTTTACCTGTTCCTCACTCACTCACTCACTCACTCACTCACTCACTCACTCACTCACTCATTCACTCTCTGTCACTCACTCATTCACTAACCTACACACTGACTTACTCATTCACTCACTCACCTACTCACTCGCTCTGTCACTCAGGCACTCCCCTCACTCATCTACTCACTCACCTTCTCCTCACTCATTCACTCACTCTGTCATTAGGTCACTCACTCACTCACTCACTCACTCACTCACTCACTCACTCACTCACTCACTCACTCACTCACTCATTAAGTCACTTACTCTCTCACTTTCTCACTCACTCACTCACTCACTCACTCACTCACTTCATTCTCACTCACTTATTCATTCACTCACTCAGTCAGTCAATCACTCATTGACTCAGGCACTCACTCACTCACCTTCTCACACACTTACAGGGAGTGCAGAATTATTAGGCAAATGAGTATTTTGTCCACATCGTCCTCTTCATGCATGTTGTCTTACTCCAAGCTGTATAGGCTCGAAAGCCTACTACCAATTAAGCATATTAGGTGATGTGCATCTCTGTAATGAGAAGGGGTGTGGTCTAATGACATCAACACCCTATATCAGGTGTGCATAATTATTAGGCAACTTCCTTTCCTTTGGCAAAATGGGTCAAAAGAAGGACTTGACAGGCTCAGAAAAGTCAAAAATAGTGAGATATCTTGCAGAGGGATGCAGCACTCTTAAAATTGCGAAGCTTCTGCAAAGCATGATCATCGAACAATCAAGCGTTTCATTCAAAATAGTCAACAGGGTCGCAAGAAGCGTGTGGAAAAACCAAGGCGCAAAATAACTGCCCATGAACTGAGAAAAGTCAAGCGTGCAGCTGCCAAGATGCCACTTGCCACCAGTTTGGCCATATTTCAGAGCTGCAACATCACTGGAGTACCCAAAAGCACAAGGTGTGCAGTACTCAGAGACATGGCCAAGGTAAGAAAGGCTGAAAGACGACCACCACTGAACAAGACACACAAGCTGAAACGTCAAGACTGGGCCAAGAAATATCTCAAGACTGATTTTTCTAAGGTTTTATGGACTGATGAAATGAGTCTTGATGGGCCAGATGGATGGGCCCGTGGCTGGATTGGTAAAGGGCAGAGAGCTCCAGCAGCAAGGTGGAGGTGGAGTACTGGTTTGGGCTGGTATCATCAAAGATTAGCCTGTGGGGCCTTTCGGCTCAACTCCCAGTCCTACTGCCAGTTTCTGGAAGACACCTTCTTCAAGCAGTGGTACAGGAAGAAGTCTGCATCCTTCAAGAAAAACATGATTTTCATGCAGGACAATGCTCCATCACACGCGTCCAAGTACTCCACAGCATGGCTGGCAAGAAAGGGTATAAAAGAAGAAAAACTAATGACATGGCCTCCTTGTTCACCTGATCTGAACCCCATTGAGAACCTGTGGTCCATCATCAAATGTGAGATTTACAAGGAGGGAAAACAGTACACCTCTCTGAACAGTGTCTGGGAGGCTGTGGTTGCTGCTGCACGCAAATGTTGATGGTGAACAGATCAAAACACTGACAGAATCCATGGATGGCAGGCTTTTGAGTGTCCTTGCAAAGAAAGGTGGCTATATTTGTTGCTGATTTGTTTTTGTTTTGTTTTTGAATGTCAGAAATGTATATTTGTGAATGTGGAGATGTTATATTGGTTTCACTGGTAAAAATAAATAATTGAAATGGGTATATATTTGTTTTTTGTTAAGTTGCCTAATAATTATGCACAGTAATAGTCACCTGCACACACAGATATCCCCCTAAAATAGCTAAAAATAAAAGCAAACTAAAAACTACTTCCAAAAACATTCAGCTTTGATATTAATGAGTTTTTTGGGTTCATTGAGAACCTGGTTGTTGTTCAATAATAAAATTATTCCTCAAAAATACAACTTGCCTAATAATTCTACACTCCCTGTACTCATTCTCTCACTCACTCCATCTCTCACTAAATTGACACACTCATTCACTCACCTACTCACTCACTCTGTCACTTACTCACTTATTCATTCACTCAAAACTTTTCATGCATCTCTCCCAATACTAACTGTACAGGAGCTTCTAAAACCTGTGCACATCTATCAGAGCATACAACATACGGCAATAATGACATGAATAAACAGTTATCAGAATTAAGCAATTATTTTAATAATTTTAAACTCTCATTCGGCTCTAATGTAGAGATAATTACTTGCCATGCAACTGTGATATTACTGTAATTACTGTAACTGCTAATATACTCAAATTGGAATTGAACATTTCTGTAGTAAATTTTTTTACAGTATGTTGTAGTAGATTGATACAGATGTATACAGATACAGATGTATCTTACATACCCCCTGGTTTAGAGCAGGAGGGAACACAGATGCCATGAAATCCAGTCTTTCTTCCATGTTAGGCCATATTATTGTGTTCACATCACAACTCTCTTCTGAGACCAAACGGGAAAAATACTTTGGCATGCTGCACCCGGCCTGACAAGCCTCCGGTGTGATGTCCCCACACACCAGAATCCATTGCTTACAGTGACGTTTGATCATGGGGCCTGCAATCGTACAACGTCCTCCTCCAAGCAGAGGACAGGTCTTCTATAGGGTTGAGAAATGGCGAATCAGCATCATCGTCGTTCATTGTCAAAAAAATCAAAACATGCACCTGTGATATGAGACTGTGTGATGCTTAGCTGAGAATATTAATTTTCAGTTAATGATTGGCATTACTCTTTACTACAGGTTGTTAGTTTGAATCCTGGTTCGGACCTTGCGTGTGCGTAATTTCTATGCACTATCCTTGTTGGTGCAGGTTTCCTCCAGGTTCTCTGGTTTCCTCCCACTGTCCACAGGCATGTACACTGAGTAAATTGGCGACTCTGAGTTGTTCGTAAGTGTGAGTGTATGAGTGTATGGATGACCTCCAGCAGCCGCAACCGTGAGTGGAACTAAGCGATTATTGAATGTGAGCGAGTGAGTGACTGCCATACAGTGACAGCAGAGTTAGAGACCGGAAGCTGTTTTGATTCATTTTACCACTAGAGAGGTGAGAATTGTGTTTCTGTTGAGGGTATTGCATAAAATTGACTGCATAAATTGGTCATTTCCCTATTCCCTCACCAAACCATTCACTCACCTTGAAGCCTTGACTCAGTTAAACACATTCATTTACACTCAACCACTCACTCACACACACAGTCATAGTTTGGCACAGATTTTGGCAGATTCTCAAGTCATATTTCCTGTGAGGAGGCCCATTAACACTGAACACATTACTCTGTTCATCTATGAAGTTCCGTTGATGAATGTGAACCAAGAATGGAAAAACTGAAGGAGGTGGGTAATAATAGTTCAGTGGGAGTAACTAGATTCTTGTTTAAGGTCTGATAAAAAATGTTTGCTTTTAGTATATACTATTATAATAATAGTTTTTGTCTTATTTGGTCTGAGAATTGTAACAAATAGCTGCAATATAAGAATAAATAGTTCTGTTTTTTCGTTAATATTATTTGTCGTCTTTAATATACACGAGAGTTGGGTTGTTCCTCTTTCCTTTACCTACAAAATGATCTGTGTGGTCATGGACACATTAGCCTATGACACTTTTCTTCATATTGTAAAACATCCACTGTGTCAAATGTGAAAATATCTCGAGTTACGCTGCTCTCGGCCTCCATCAGGTCAGGGAATGGTCCATTAAGATCAGCAGGCCTGTCTAACCAGCAACCACATGAGAGCAATGAGAGTCTTACCAGCATTCCCCTCCTTCACCGTCATATTCCTCATGCATGTTGGCTTTCTTTTCTTCTGGGGAAATGCTCAGGGTGGTTGGTTTGATGATTTTGGAGGTTCACCAGCTCAGAATTGTTTGTGGTGATGGCATTCTTAGCTTTTGGCAGCAATGGGGTGCAGTTCGAATTACCACGGTGAGTGCCACTAGCTGACCCTGCACTGCGCAGTACCCATACTCATGTTTCCAGATGAATAAGAGAAATGTAACGTCCATAGTTTGATTCTTGACACTAAACCAGTAACCAAAATTAATTGATTAGGTTTAGGGTAAAATATGAGGGATTGATTAATAGAAATGGAAGCTTGCATTAATTGTATACAATATCACTAGCAGGAAACGACATCATTGAAGCACACTACTCATCATTGTCAACAACAACATGTTCATGTGTGCATCCACAAGCCCAACATTTTTATAAAATGTTGGGTGCCAGTGTGTCATACATCACACACATTACTCATTACCATCTTGTGGTTGCTGGGTGGTAGTAGTAGTGGGTAACACCCTCGCCTATGAACCAGAAGACCCAGGTTCAAACCCTGCTCACTACCATTGTGTCCCTGAGCAAGACACTTAACCCTAAGTTTCTCCAGGGGGGGACTGTCCCTGTAACTGCTGATTGTAAGTCGCTCTGGATAAGGGCGTCTGATAAATGCTGTAAATGTAAATCACACATTTTCCCAGTCAACATACACTTGTGCCACTAGTAGTGTTGAAGTAGTTCTAGGGCCTAATTGATCAATGAGATTGATCAAGTTTGTTCAGGATGATGTAAAAAAAGTTTAGAATTAAGCAGCTTTGAAGGAATCTGGACCCGGTTTCCCAAAAGTGTCAGAAAGCGATGATTACTGTTAAAATGACTGTTTCCCGTTTTGTTATGAAGATTGTACCACTCTGATTGGTGTGAAGACTTGTTCACTCTGGCTTCCCTGTAATCATTCCCAGTTCCCAGTGATGCGCCAACATTCCACATAACACACTGGCATGTGGAAGCATACGTACTGAGTGTATGTAAGAGGGGGAGAGGCAGGAAACAAGACAGCTGAAAGAAGTTGTTAGCCTTGAGAGTTGTTCCCTTGAGAACAGTGTCTTTTTCCAGTTTTATGGTTGTTATGCACATCAGTTTGTAGAATAATAAACTGTGTTCTTTCCGGTGTACTTCATATAGGAGATAAAAGTGTGACATTTTAACTGTCTGGACGTAATGTCCTCGAAGTCGAGAATAAATTTCATCTCAACTGGTCTATGATGAAAAGGTTCAGATGCTTCTGAGATGTTTTAGCCAGAGCAGCTCTCCAGAAGGGGAGAGACGGGTCACGTCAATCCACTACCACACTTCTGCACGACCATCCAGAATTGCATGATGCACATCCCCATATGTATATTAGATGCCTGATAGCAGTAATAGCATCATCCATACTTTTTTTACATTACATTATACCTTCTTTTCCTTGTACCTTTATAGGATCCATTTTGCTAGATGGTTTGTCTAAATTGTATGAAAAACATATTATTCATGAGCACATGCACCACAAGAGTAAAATTGTATATATTAAATTATTTGTAAAATTATATGCATATGTATTTGAGAGTACATAAGTAAGAGTATTTTTTACTCTTTTTTTAAAGTATTTTTTGTCGTAATTATCTGTCCTTCCTCTTATTGCGTAGCACAAGTCTAATAACATTTCCTTTCTCAAGGCTTTGCTTCTAATTCCCATGCAGGCCTATTGTATTGTTTCCTGCTCTTCCCGGGATCCATAATTGTTGCATTGTGTTTTAATGGGTTTCCTTTTACTCTGACAACACTGTAGGTCTTAAACTCATTTACAGGCTGGCTTTTAGCATTCACTCAGCAGAAGGAGCTGTTATCTGCATCATCTCAACGCCACATGCATGACCTGGGCACCAGATGCGCATTGATTATATAAAAATCAGACATCAGAATGCATGGTTGCTGTCATTTGGCTTTTCTCCACTCTGAGACGGGTCGGCCAACTCATTTCCTGCCTTCTATATTCCTTTATCGCTAGTCAAGTAGAGAAAGAATACAAAACAAACAGACACAACTGCTCTTCTGGAAACATCTCAGATGAGACTAACTGATGATTTAACTCACCAAAAGTTCAGGTTCAGTCCTAAATATATTCTAGGTGCAGCATGAACTATGGAACTATAAGTTTAACCTGAACAAATGTGACTTTTTTCCTGTGTAACCAGACGATCATTTTTTTTCCTGGGAAGTTGTAGACAGTTTTGCATTTCTGTTCTGTTCATCTGGGAATAATAAAACTGTAATATTGCATGTAGGGCTTGTTGTTTGGGAAGATGGTGTTTTAAATTTGCTTCATATGTCTCTGAAAGGCCGAAACTGCAGTGAGTTCCGGGACGGTGCATCAAAAACAGGGTGATTATGGACCGAGGAGCTCAAACATGGTCTCATCCGTTCCTCAACAAACACAAAGCTTCAGAGTAGAAGGGTTGTTTTCTTTCCTCATCATTAAGACCAAATCAGCGCCAGGATGCTAACAGCACACTGCTTCTGATTATGTCACACGATCACCTTGCTTGCTGACGTTGGAATCTGTTCCGGATTCAAGATCTTCCACATCAAAAGCTTCATATGGGGACGTGCACAGTTTGATGAGCGTCTGCGTTGTTGCCGTCGGCGGAGCGGCTGGTAACCGTGGCATCGGATGGGCCAGCACGTCTTCAGCTGAGAGAGGTGGAAAGTGGGAAACTGCCTTCTCATGGCATCCCTGCCTCTACAGCCTGCGCTTCCGGAATAGTGAAGCGTGCGCTGATCCCGCCGCCCTACCACGATTAGATCTTCCAGGACAAATACCCCACTGGGAGGGGCACAAGTAGGACTGTTAGTAAAATGACTTCAATTTACTTTAATTAAGGCATGTTGGATTACACAGGATTATGCACAAATTTCTAATGATATGATTTTGAAACCAATGCCTGGTAGGTTTAAGGATCGAAAATAAAATACCACCATAAAATTGGTGCATGTTAGTATAATTGATCTCTCGTGGGATGCCTTGTTAAAAGGTTTTTTCTTGGTTGTTGTTTTAACTTTGACCGTTGCATCTGTAAGTACTCACACATGGAGAACGGTTCTATTTTTTCTTAATAAGTAGAAACCACGGCTACAGCTTGACTCAGTGCACCGACAGGCCGCCCAGCAGCGTTGTAGAGAAGCAATGCAGCTGGTGGGTGTGAAACAGCCAAATCGCCACCCTTTACGAGACGGCTGTGGGGTTTTTGGGGTCTCGGAGATATCCTCTTGCCTTGCTAATTGCAGCTTGAGAGAAGTGGCTTAAATAAACACATGCTTGAGCTTGGCTTCTGGCTCCTGCCACTAACAACCTTGAGAAAACCTTGAGGGACGCGTTGACTTTGGAAACAAAGACACGTGAGAAATCAAAATGTTTCATAATCATAAGTGTTTTTTCCACCCATGAGCATGGTTTAAAGGGCTTTTACTCATCCAAAGCTGGTCACCCATCATCCAGTCTTGAAAAAAATCCAAGTCCAGGATAGTCTAAAATTTTCTAAATGTTTTATTTTTTTAAATAATGTCTGTCCTTAGTAAAGGGTTCCAGTCTCATTTAGTCTAACCATGACCTTCTTCTAATTATTCCTCTAATTACGCATCTAATTAGTTCCAGTTGCAGGGAAAACCTTGCCTTGGTCTGTTTCGTATGTTCAATAAACCTTGACTTTGCAAAGGTTTAATGGTGAAGACAAATTGTTCTGTTTTTGTTGATTCATTTTGTGAAAGTGCTTTTAAAAGCCACATGTGGTCGCGACATGAAATGCCTAATTATACGCTTCACCTCGTCATAGGAATCCTGAACTTTCTTGTGGGGACACTTTGTAAGCTACATTTTGAGTCTATATAGCTGCCAGGTTGGACTTAACTGAGGAATAATTCCACTTCCGTTGCTCTTTTTTCAGCTGACAGAGGCCGGGAAGGCTCAAAAGGCCAAAATTTCGGTGGGGGATGTGGTGCTGTCCATTGACGGCATCGCTACTGATGGCATGAACCACCTAGAGGCCCAGAACAAGATCAAAGCCTGCGCCGGCAATCTCAACCTCACTCTTCAAAAGTAAGATCATGTAAAACACACACCACGTTCCATGAACGTGTCCATATTTCATATGTCTGCATACATTTTAAATTCACCAATGAATAAAGAAATACAGTTTACTTATCCAAATAAATATAAGCCCTTTAAAACATTTTAACGTTTTGACAGTTTTGAAGGTTTATGCTGAACACTTTCTTATCATTCGCTCATGTTAATGAGCATCTCATAAAGTGTCTTTTGATGACAATAGTGAACAAAGCAGCCATGCAGGTGAAAATAAAATCAAACATACTTCACTTTCTCCTGATACAAAAAATACTAAACGTGTTTCTTCCATAACCGCCACAGAGTAGATGCGTCCAAACTTTTGACCGGTATTGTGGGACGAGGTGTGATTCAGTGTGAGCTGTGAGGATCTTGAGAGAGAGAGAGAGAGAGAGAGAGAGAGAGAGAGAAGGTCAGACTGTGGGGAAGAGTTTGTGCTTTCAAATGAATGTTTCATGTTTCAGGACAGCACTGCACGTTCAGAGCTTGTATTTATTAAACAAGTGGCTTCTCCGTCCGTGTGCTCCCTCACACTCAGGCAGATAATGGTCTGGATCTTGTTTGTAGCCAATAGTACTGATGCAACTGTGTTATTGCAGACGCATGTTGAGGGGGAGAACACGATCGTATACCAGTTCAGTAATCTGTGATGCTTTGGATATTAAGTGTAACAAATTGCAGGTGTCAAAGGTCGGCCCACTGCCTGGGCCTTTCCGGACTGGAGCTTCTGATGTGTCTATGCTTAAGTGTGATTGCATGTGCAGTTAAAAATCATGACTGTTATAGCGGTGAACATTCAATCCACTTTGCTTGGCATGGTTCTTTAAAACACATTTTCCTTAAACCGTCCTCTGCATGTAGAATAAAGATATCTTCTTTGTGGACATGGGATGAGGTTTTTCAGACACCAGCACAAAAAAGTCAGTGAAAGACATGATCTGTAACCATCATAAATAAGGTGGAAATAAGGTGAAGTGAGCTTGGTACACATGAAATTTCTACCATCAGAATTTTGATGGCATTTAATTGAAATCCTTCATCTAAAACCCAAAGGGTCTACTCAACCTCCATCTGGTGATGTGAAACATGCTTATTGTTGGACTGCAGGTTACTATAAGTCCACTCTGTGTATGTCTTGTTGTGTAGCTACAGCAAAGACAATCAGAAAACATACACAGAATAAGTGGAAAGCAGTGTTGACAGTGTGGTGGTGGGGTAAACGCGAGCGGCCTTTCATTTCGATTCTGTGTGATGAAAGATTAAAGAGGCTTTTTCGGCGGTCTAATGGAAAAAATAGCAGGCAGAGGAACCACTAACAACAATCTGCTGACGGATCTGTGGGTATGAAAAGATGTAATCCAGCAGTTTTCCAATAGCTTGGGTGACGGTGACAAAAATAACATTTGAGTAAAATTCATGCTATTTTGACTTATTGCAGCTGTGGACTAACAGTGTTGGGAAGTGAAGCATTTAATGCAACACTATAAAACAAAATTTTAGTTTAGACATGTAGTGGTAGTGTCGTATGCATGTGACACCTCATTAAATTTGAAGTTCTTTTCAAAACGTCCATATTTAATTTAGAGTGTCTGTTCTATTGGTGATGTCATTACATCAACTTTAGCTACACATATAATTTCAAAACTGATATTTTAGATAAATTTGAGATATTTGAAAATAAATAATAATAAAAAAAAAATCTTACAGATATATATTTATATATATATATGAAACAAATGTTGAAACAGATACAAAACAACCATCCTAGAATCACAAAAGCTTAGTTTAACCCCGCTCTACAACCACATCACCCTTTGCTGCTCCATGGACACTGAGTGGGTAATTAGTAAATGGGAATTGCTGTGGATTAGAGGATCAGATGAAGCAGGAGATGTAAGGAATTGGCTCTTACTGCCATGTATTAACCCTGTGCTTGTGCCCCCGTGATTGCTGGGATAGGACCCTGTTTTCCCATTCCCCCTGACACTGGTAAGTGGGATTACATGAGGGTTAGATGGATGAATGGATAGCAGTAATTAGATTTAAGACTGACAGGGAAAATGAGCAAAGAAAAAGATGGAAATAATTGTAGAGTGTTAACCAGTCTTCTGGGCTTCTGGTACTTCCTTGGAGCCGTTCTGTGGCTAAATAGCCAATTACACCCTGCCATTACAGACAAATGCAATCTAATACTTATCCTGGACTTCATGTAATGTTTTTATTGTGAAAGGTTGTAATCCTGTGATTAAACCAATGAAAGCTTGTGCCATATATCTGGCTATGAAGGTCATTTATCTTTCAGCACGCAGCACAATGCAGATACTGTCTTCCAGAGCGGCGGGCCCAGAGACGCACAGAGCATGTTTGTGTTTTCTTATGAGGGTGATAGCCAAGTGCCAGTAGGAATGGGCCAAACTTTTTTATTATGCTGCTCCTTAGCCGCGGACGCAGCCCTATTAGAAACACATGGCAGCTTGTTTCATTAAGCCTCTTTTTAATTTTTTTTTGTTTTTTTTCAGTCCGAGGGCCCTGAATTTGGAAACCATGCTCCAGATCCTGCTGTTATTGCTCCGCTTACTGGGATATCTGGAGTAATTCCTCCCTTTTCCAAATCACATTTACTTCAAATCGCCTTATCAGAGCTGTTCCCCACACCGTGGTTTTCCCTGGCCGACCACGGAAGGATACATCTGGAGTTTAACGAGAGGACGTGTGTAATGGAAAAAATCTATCTTCTTCTCCTCAGTTACAGTTAGCCTTTATTGCTCCAGTTGAAACGTCTCTTTTTCTTTTTTTATAACCTTTTGTCCATGTGTCAGATATGCCTAGTCCAAGGAGCCGAGAATGCATGGAGAAGGAGTTAGCGGTGCATTAACCTTATCTCTGCGGGTTGCTATTCCTTTTCAGACTAAACACTTTGCGTCTGCAGAAATTGAATAAGAGACGAGCTGCAGATGTGGGGGTGTAGATGCTGGATTTGGAAATCAGATCTTTTGTTTTTCAGAGGACCCTGGATTTTTAAATACATCTGCACGTATTCCAAGTGGTCACAATTAGAAGACTGAGCCCTGAAGCTTAAAGTGGCCTCCTGGCTATTTATTATCTCCAAGGTGAAGGTCTCTTCAGAGGGAGGAGGCCAGGACTGAGAGTCTGTTCCATTCTCTCTCTTTAAACTTTAATAATATTTTTGTGTCTTTCATCCTCAACTGGGACAGGAATGCGTTATCCATTGTGGAGCTGGGTGCTGCGGTGGGCTCCAGTGCCACGTTTCCTGTCTAATTTTGTCATTTCAGGAGAGAGGCTGTCGTGGCGTGACAGGGTCCGTCCCCTTGCAGATGTCTCACGTGATAAAGTGTGCGAGGCTCGCACTAATGGCACCGGCAAGGCTCTTAAAGCTGCTGCCCACCACTCAGGCTTAGCTGTTAAATAGCTGTTTTACGCTGAGACTCCTCTGTGGTGGTTTAGGATCAGGGAGTGGTTGCTGACATCTGTGTGTGTGTGTGTGTGTGTGTGTGAAGACCTGAACCCTTCAGTAAGTCTTATCCTAGGCCTTTAGAACTATCTAGAAGTATCAGCCAATGCCTTTTTTTTAAGTCACCTCTGAGTGATGGTTTTATGAGACAATATAATAATTTTTATGTCTGATATTTTTACCACATGTTGCTCTTTAACACTTGAAAGTACATTTATGAGTGTGGTGCAACGATCCTGCGGGAAAATACGGAGTTACACAATTCAGTCATTTTGGGTTACAGAATCGGACCTTTCTGTGAACTATGATTCCAGTCTGATAAGGTCAGGAAAATGGAGCAGCCTCTTGAATCTAGAATAAAAAAAAATCTGATCAGGGAAACATGTGGCCCACCCCTGTACTTGTGAGCTTTTGTCCAACGTTTCTCATATGGACACTTGTTTATGTTGGGCATTCCACCGAGTTACTACAGTCTCAGTGGCCACGGCCGAGACAAAACAGTTACAGACACGCTTTCAGACAATCTTTACAAGGGGAACGAAGGATCAGCGGGGAGGGATAAACAAAGGACAACATTATCTTGTCATTTTTATAGGAAATTTCACAGGAGTGTGCTGCATTTCAGTAAAGCTTTTTAGTGTGCCCAGAAACAGTTCTGTTTTTAGTTTCATGGTCAGTCTGCATGGTTCAAAGCCTCTGTTCCTGTTTTCTTCAGAATTTGCAAACACATTTTCTGCATTATTTTCCTTCTCCTTACGTTCCTCTCCTTTCCCTAAACCCTGCTTGTGGTTTTGTGGACTATCAATTGCTCTATTGGACATTTACAGCAGTTCTGGCCAAGCCACACAAGTCTGAGCAAGAACCTTTAATCTCAGTCAAGAGCTAATGAATCCCACAAGTTCATTCTGCCTTATCACTCCCCATATCGGCACAGCATTTGCACACTTTACAGTGAGATTTCTGGAATGGCTTTTTAGTTTTTGCCTTTTTTTGTGACTAATTATTTTGAACCACCCACCAGGCAGGGAGTTTAGAAGTGCAGTTATTTATATTATATTGTTTATGACAAAATCATAGTGGGAGGTTTCGTGCAATAAACAGGAGTAGGAAACACAATATAATGGCTTTATTGTGTATAAAATAGTTACGTCAGTCATTTGTATACTATAAATATTTGTAGAAATCAGAAAACAAGTAATTGTCAAGTCGAGATATTATGCATTATTTGTAACATTGTTGTCTATTGTATTTATGCTGCATTGATGCCCTCAGGGGAGTGGTTTAGATAATTAAAAACTATAGTTTAATGGACGGTAATAAACAAACAATTTAAGTCTGAGCTCAGATATTCTGTGTAGGCTCCAGGAGATTTTTCCAACTTGGAATGAATAAACCTCTTGCTTCCAGTTGGTCCTCAGTCAGCTTGCTGGATGGTTCATTTGACAATTGCTGTCAACAAATCAGGATGCAGCCTGCACAGATCAGGTACTGATAGTGATAATAATTCAATTCACTGCCTTACCTGGGCAGATACCTTCCACGGGCCTAACAGGATGTGATCTCAGGGGAGAGTCCTTTCAGGTGGTATTGAGGACATGCGAGACACTTCAGAGATACACAGTGATGTACTAGTCTATATAAAAAGATTAGTACAAAACTATTTAAAAGTCAAATCACTTTACACCTCTAATTTAACACCACTCTCCTGTGACCCCTGGACGCTTATAAGATTATAAAAGATATGGACAATTACACTTGAGCCTATTAAGGACATGTTGCTTCAGAGGCTCTGCCAAGCCTGACTAAGCTTTGGAAAAAGTGAACCGGTCTGGAGGGCAAGGAAATGTGTGCATTATGCACACTTCACATGCCGCCTGTGTTTCCCGGGAATCCTTCTCGGAAATGCCCAGAAAGGGTGTTACTTCTGTGAGCTGACGGGCCAGGTTTGGAATGGCGTATCCCTGGTCTCCGGTGATGCCATTATATCTGCGTACCCCTGGCCACGGGCTATTTAAAGATTTCCTCTTAGTGAGGCCTGGGTGCGAGGCTATCTGTCGGCATGCACGCTCCGCTGGAGAGATTCTCCGTGCTGTCATTCGAACTGTTGCGACGTGGCTTATCTGTGTGGCTGAATGCCAGTCTTGTGCTAGTTGGGAGAGGGGTGGTCAAATCCCCTGCTGAGACCGTGAGGGATTTCCGTCATGGAGCTCAAAGTCCAGGCCAAACATTTGAACTTTCAGTTTTGCAGGTGTTATGCAGTGTCTGGAAATGGAAATCTATTTTTTATTGTGTGTGTGTGTGTGTGTAGAATAACAACAGTAATATTGTTTTGCCCAGATCTTGGGTGACTGAAGCCTTAAACCCTACAAACAATCCTTGAAATATTGATTTAAGTCCTTGTGGAGTTTATAACTCCGAGAGTTTCCTGTACTTCAGTATTTTCTCCGCATTGTTCATCTCTTTGGGAGAGATTCTTCTCGACTTTGCGCCTCCTCTGGGCCTCTGACCTCTCTCCTTTGGCCTTTCACAGTTAGCTCTGCTTTAGCCTCAGTTTTCATCTCTTGTTACACCAGCCGTTGCTTTTACGTACACCGAGCTGTGTTTTCGCACTGCAGTCATCGCTGTGGCCTTTCTCAACCCGCCAACACCGAAACCCTAGATGCTGGGCAGCAGAGTTGGAGCCTGAGGGTGTACCGCCCAATACCGTTCATCTCAGGGCTGGACCTGCAGCCATGTTGTATGTAGAGGGTAAAGACATTCTGTAGTTTCTTGTACATATAGGATTAGAATTAAATCATTTAACCTGGGAACAGGTTAACAAATTTTCCAAATAACAACTTTATCCTGGAATAACATCTATACTGCTTGGTGTTAGGGGTGGGGTCAATATTATTCCAGGATGAACAGGAACACAGGGGTCGTACTAAAACCACACGCTCTTACGTCAAAAATACAAAAACAGTCAACATTCAAGTTAAATGACAGAAGGGTCATGTTTTTGAAACCCTGAAAGAGTTAAAATGTCACGTTCCTCACCAGAGCGAGACCTGGCCTGGTTTTCCTCCTTTTCCACACATCTGTGTGTGTGGACTGCTTTCAGTTCCAAATGAAACTTTTCCTTATCCATGCTCAGATTTTTCACTTTGAGAAAGTAAAGGGCAGGACCCCTGTTAAGGTCCAGAGTCTGTGGTGGGCTGGTGGTGGTTAAAGATTACAGGATATCTGCACCGTTTCCTGCTGCAAATATAGCCCAACAACAGGTAATCGCTGAGAAAACAATCGGCGGCCCTGAATACTGCTTCTAAACACGTTGGGCATGCTTTTCTTCCCTACTTCACTTTCTCTCTCTCTCTCTCTCTCTCACACACACACACACTCACACTTCATTTTATTCAGCTTTTGTAATGTCAAAAAGTGTTCTAATATTTAAAGCTTGGTAAAGCCCATTGAATCAATTTTTGCAAAGACATAAGTGTTGTCGCCTTGTCATATGAGATACACCTGTGACTAATAATGGATCAATTAGGTGTCCTTCAATGTGTCTCACATTCAAGTACAGACTGGAGACGTTTTTGACAAGCCCAGGTCAGGCAGACCCGGCAAGACACCTGGACCATTTGTTGGCTAGAAAATCCAAGGCCAGCCCATTTTCCACCGCAGCAGAGCTCCACGAGACCTGGTCACCTGAAGTCCCTGTGTCAACCAGAACAGTTTGTCAGATTTTGTCTCGAAATGGCCTCCATGGTCGAATCAGTTCCCAGAAGTCAGCACTAAACAAAAAACAATAGAAAAACCGTGTGGCATTTGCCAAGGCCCACAGCCTGCTAAAAGGATGGATGCTGGAAAAGTGGCAGAAGGTGGATTTTTCAGATGAATCTTCTTTTGAATTACACCACACTCGCCGCAAATATTGCAGGAGACCTACTGGAGCCCACATGGATCCAAGATTCACCCAGAAAAAAAGTGGTGGAAAAATAATGGTCTGGGGCTACATCCAGAATGGGGGTGTGTGAGAGATCTGCAGGGTGGAAGGCAACATCAATAGTCTGAAATACCAAAAAATCTTAGCTACCTTTTATATTCCCAACCATAAAAGAGGCCAAATTCTGCTCCATCACACACTTCCATCTCCACATCAAAGTTCCTCAAGGCGAAGAAGATCAAGAGGCTCCAGGATTGGCCAGCCCAGTCACCAGACATGAACGTCATTGAGCATGTGTGGGGTAGGATGAGAGAGGAAGCATGGAAGACGAAACCAAAGAATATTGATTAACTCTGGGAGGCATGCAAGACTGCTTTCTCTGCTATTCCTGATGACTTCATCAATAAATTGTATGAATCCTTGCCAAACTGATGCAGTCCTTCAAGCTCATGGAGGTCATAGTTCTAACACCAATTAATTAATTAAAAAGTGTAAAGTGTTTTTGCACAGTGCACTGTGACGCTCCCTCGGACTATTTAACTCTACTTAACACCTTTAGACAAGTTTACTAAATATCCTGTTGGGTCCCATTGGGAAGGTGTGGACTTCATGCCTGCTTTCGTGGAGATATGACACTCAAGCCCCACGTAGTTCTAATGGAACATGTCGGGGGGTGAAATAACTCCCACATCCCGTCGCCATAACTGGAAAGCACAGTTTCACGTTCCCGTCCTGAGATGCCACAAGTCGTTCATCAGACTGTTGGAAATTGTTAAATTTGATCTTGCTTAATGCAGATTGAGCGCCTGATTATCTCTCCTGCCGCTGTCTGGTCATGTTGTGCTGTGTTGTGCTGCGTTGCACCGCATGTGAACCTTCCGGTTGTTTTTCCAGCAGCTGGAATTTGTGCGTAGTGCAGTTTGTTTTTCCCCGCTGCCGCCCTGTGAAGAATTCTGCAGTTCTCTCCGTGTGTGTTTACTCAGTAATGCCATGGTGAGTTAACAGAGATATCTTAATCGCTCGATATTTCCTCCACATGTTGCCGAGGAAATAAATTGTTTGTGTAATCGCCGATTAACTTGTTTAATGTAGACGGGCTTCTCGGTGGTTTAATGCCAGCGAGCTGCTAAGTGCTGTAATCCCACTCGGGAATGTGGAGTGGGCTTGTGACTGGGCCCTCGCTGCTCCTTCCTCCTATACGGTGACCAGCAGGACAGTCGATGTATAAAGCCACAGTTCAGCCCGCGGCCCTTTTTGCCGGCCAGCTGTTTAGTGCTGGTGAGAGATGGACTGCTGTGCGCTTTTCTGTCTGACCTTCATCTCCGAGGGGGAAAAAAGGGGGTCTGGCGAGTTGCTCGGCTCGCTATTTTAAGTATGCTGAGATAACCCTACGCTTTTTACGGGTAAAAATAGCCACGAATCAGTGTGTTATTTCAGACTCCAGTCACACTACCATTAAAAAGGAGGGGGGTGCTGTCTAATGTGGGAACAAACCCCCTTGAGTGGGCGGCTGTTCACCCTCCCTCCCTCGCTCTCTCTCTCTCCCTCTTAGTCAACACACTGTCAGTAATAGTGTAGAGAGAAGAGAGGATTTCTGCCCTTCTTCCTAATAAGGCGGTGCGCTGGGTGACGGCTGGCGGCTGCGGGCTGCGCTCGGTACTGACCGGTTTATGCTAAATAACAGTGACCTCACCAAAGTGGTGAAGGGAGAGACATAAAAAGATAAGATAAATCTTTATTGTCATTTGTCACTTGTCACAATGAAATTTGTCAACTCAGTGTGAGGCATATAGTTAATACAGGAAAGACTTAAATAGCAAATACATAAAATAATAGTCAACATAATACCTACAAATTACACAGGAATAAAATATACAAAAATACAATTTGCAGATATAGCACATATATGGAAAACAGCTGGAAGTGGCAATGGCCAGAACGTAATGTGAGTCCTGTGAAATGTCTATTGCTTTTTTGTGCCATCGTGAGGTGTAAATTTGTTCCAGGGTGGGGAGGGGGCAGCAAATAGCTTTTTCTCGCTGACCTGATGACCTTGTGGCGCACCTTCATTTTTGATGAAGTGAAGAAACAGGAACTGTGGAGTTTTTTTTTTTTTTTAATGCTATTAATGAAAGGAAAACGGACCAGTCAAGACATTAGTCAATTGCTTGGGGCGAGGAGTGTGCCAGAAAACAAATGAGCTGCTCTACTTTTCTTGGAGAAGTTTGGTTCATATTTGGTGCCTGCATCTGGGTTTTGTTGTAGAGCGGGAGGCAGTTTTTTCCCCCTTTTATGACCGAATCTTTAATTGAGAGGTGCTGAATCTCCCCTTTTTACATTTCACCATGGGAACAATGTTGTTTTTATAAAAAAGAGAGAACAAATACTGACAAACTGCCCGGTATTCCACTGTGTAACTGGGTTTGCTAGTTTGACGGCGTGATGTAAAAGCTCCTACTATTTCTGACATGACGGATGCCTGACGGGGCAGTTGCGCTTGTCATAGTTGCTGTCCGTATCAATCAGCCTGGAATGTTCCGTGCACGCGAGCCCAGAAGAAAGTTGCTGTTGGACACGAAGTTTTTGTTATGTGTGAATGAGTGTGTGTTCCTTGTTGTAAACGCCTATGAATGATGGAGTACGGCAGTTTCAGTGTAAGCTAGGCTGTTGGTTGGTGTTTCATGATGAATGTCGCACATCTGAGAAGTAAAAAGTAGCTAAAACTCTAAAAAGAAGAGCGTGTTGTGGGTAGTGAGGCTGAATAATGTATCTTATCTTCTTCACCCGCCATACACTCTCGTACACTCTCACAGTGGCTGCGTTTGGATAATGTATCTCATCAGCTCTCAAAAAGGTTTGTCCAGTTACTGGAGACGTGATGAAACAGTGACATACAGTACAGGCCAAAAGTTTGGACGCACCTTCTCATTCAATGTGTTTTCTTGATTTTCATGACCATTTACATTGGTAGATTCTCACTGAAGGCATCAAAACTATGAATGAACGCATGTGGAGTTATGTACTTAACACTGCAGTCCAGCTCACCCCAAACCATCTCAAACCATCAACGACAACATCCGTGTGGTTCCCGTTCGCAGATTAAGTCGGAGGGAATTTACCTGCCTCCTTGCGTTCCACCGCACCGAGGTTCCTCGTCCCCTCCAACACACGCTCACATTCTGATTCCGGTGACCGTGACACTTGATCTTCTTTGTCACTCAATTTTGTTACATTTGTTCATTTTTATTCCTCCAGACTGTCAACATTGTACATGGAGGCATTAAAGGTCCCATGACATGAAAATATCACTTTGTGAGATTATCTAACATTAATACAAGTTCCTTTAGGCTATCTGTGGACCTGCAGTGGCTATAAATGGTGATAGGGGTAAAGAGTGCTTTGGCCATTCTGCTTCACCATTCAGAGAGCAGCAGCTCAGACGGTCAGATCTGGAATTTGTGAATGGTGTTGATGACGTCATGTCCGCGGATGACCGCTCAACTTCTATTGGCTGCTCTCCTCCTTGTTCCGCCTCTCTCCTCCTCATTAGCATTTAAAGCTACAGACACCGGAATGGCGTGTCCTGGGGAAATCTGATTGTGGGACTGGATCAAAGTGGCTCTAAATTTGCACCACAGCTGAATTTTAGAAAGAGACTTCAGACAGTATTAGGGGACCAACAAGACCGATATAAAAGCAAAAAAAAATTAATGTCATGGGACTCTGGGTCCACTGATGCAATGAATTTTTTCTACGTGCGTAATATTCACATTTGATGCAGGTGAAATATTACACGTCTCTAATGTGTGTGTATGACATTGTCCTGGCAGTTGCTCACAATAAACAGAACTCGGCGAGTAGCTCCACTCTTTAATTGAATGTGGTTCCCAGTCCGCTGGCCAGAAAGGCAGTGTGCACAATCCGTGGGCCGTGGTGTGCTTGTGGGGCGTGTGTGAGTTTTCCTTGTGTGTGTGAACCGAGGCCATCTGGCCCTGTTTGTGAATGTGGGAATTATGCCTTTACTACCCGTGTATGGGGAAGGTGTAAAACAAGCAGTTTTTATGGGCTGCACACAGAATGGCCGTTTTTGTTTCTCCATGTTTTTCTTCCATCAAAGACCCAGCCACGGAGGCGGTGGAACTCGTGGAATTGCTCTGTGTGCGCTGTGTGCGCACAATGCGCGTCTTTCTGTGATGGCGGGGAACAAAATCCAATCACTTTTACCGGACACCGCTGCCAATGAGGTCATTCGCATTTTAAACAGCCCAGGCCTTATTGATTCAGCTTGTTCTGGGGCCAGAGGCCTCAGGGTCTACCTCGCTCTCCTCCAATCAGAGCCACTGTAAACCTTCCCCATTGGTCAGAAAGCTGCTGTGTGATACACCAAATACATTCTCAGATCGCAGAGTCACAAATGAATGCCGAAGGTGTCGGGTCTGCAGCCACTGCACACAGAGAAATTAAGGTGCGCACAATATTAAACCCCCAGGTACAAAACTGTTCCTTTCAGTTCATTGTACCTCAAAAAGGTACAGGACAGGTCCTTTGTGATGCCATGTTGTACTTTTAAAGGTACATGATTTGGGGTGGTAGTAGCCTAGTGGGTAACACACTTGCCTATAAAACAGAAGAGCCAGGTTCAAATACCATTGTGTCCCTGAGCAAGACACTTAACCCTAAGTTGCTCCAGGGGGACTGTCCCCTGTAACTACTGATTGTAAGTCGCTCTGGATAAGGGCGTCTGATAAATGCCATAAATGTAAATGTAAATGATTTGGGAAAGTACATAGTTGTACCCATTACCCATGCTCCACGTGGTAATGATCCCAATTAACCCCAATGTACCAACAAAAATGCTTGTAAATTGCTAGATTTCAGCTGCACATATAGTGATATAATGGCTTGACCAATTTTTCTAACAAAGGTCAAAAAGAATATACATGAAAATACATCAATGACAGATAAAAAAAAAAACCTCACAGACAAACAGACATAGCAGCGTATAGCCCAGTGGATTTCCAGTTTGAACCCAGCTTCCTTACGCAAGGTCATTAACCCCCAACAAGTGTGCTGCCCTTTGCAGACCATTACATCATACTAATATGTAAAATATATTTTTAAATGACACAATTGTGCCTTAAATGGTACAGATGACTAAGCTACAAAAAAGTACCTGCAAGGACAGGTACATTATTGTTCTTCAGAAGGGTTCTGCCCCAGCGACAAGCATCTGTACCCATATAGGTGCACAGTGGTACTTCCACTTCTCTGTGTGTGCCAGAGAGTGGGCCGGTCTGGGGGCGGGCCGGGGTATCGGTTCCGCCTTATTTATGTGCCGTGTAATGCGGAGTAGGGTGAGTTATAACAGAACCTGACAGCCGCCACAGGACGCTCCTGTGCAGAGAGTAACTCACCTGTCTGAGTTGTGTTAGCCCATGGCCCCATGCTGGTGAGAGTGTGTTCTCGTTTGTGTGTGGGAGAGGTATCCGTTTATCTCATGGCGTACAGCCAGTATTTGTACATTTCCCCTCCTTGGTGATCAGCTCCTTTGGGAACATTCACGTCTCATCATAGTGCCTTTGTAAGAGGGTTTGAGCTTTGATTTTTCCAACATTTAGCGGATTCTCTTATCTCTCTTATATTTAGTTTTTGAAAAGTATATGTAAGAGCCATATTTAATTAAAGTATTTCTTAAAAAGGATATACTGTAAAAAGTAAAACAAATATATTTCACAGTTATTACATTAACTTCATTTAGTGAAGTATTCAGTCTTAAAGTAAGACTTTGGAACTTTGGTTCTTTGGATCGCAAAATGCCTGCATAAAACATAAATAGTATAACAAAATAAAAATAGTATAGTATACTATTAGCATATTTAAAGTGCAGTTTACAAAACATTTTTAGAGCGTAAATGAATTTTCTTGAACTAATGCCACACATGCACATAAATGGCATTATTATGCAATGAAATGAGCATAATGTGATAATGTGGGAAATCATTTTTACCGGTATTCTCATGAATTTATTATAAAAGCAGACCCACCTCTAGCTGTGAATTGGATATGTCAGTTTAATCTCCGCGACATCTCTCACATGGCAGCGTCTTCATGGGTATCAGATAGTGGTGTTTTAATGGGACTTAAATAACTGGTAATGAATACCCTGTGTGCTCTTCTCTCACTAGTTCAGCTTTCTTGGGAGTGCACTAGCGAAAGAAAATTGTGCCGTATGAAAACAAAAACAAATATTTTCCTTCATCCAAAACTTCCTTGATTAGTCTCGCTTTGTGTCAAGTTGAAGCAATTATTCCTCTTTACAAATAATTAGCACATAACACAATTATCTTTTATGTTTTCACAGGGTATCCAGTGTTCCCAAACCAGCCTCAGTATCTAAGGTATGGAATTTCCAATCTCATTCCCATCTGAAAATGATTTTACCAAATGTACAGTGTTTATGCAGCATGGGACATTCATTCAACTGCTCATACAGAGATTATGTGTTGTGGATTCATCATCTTCTGCATGTACATGAACCCCTCTGAGACAACATTGTGCAGTGTTGCATGCTGGGAACTCCAGTTCATACCTTGTGATCAAGTATATGTTCCATTATTGTTGTATGAGAACTGATGCTTCCTAATGATAATATTAAAAACAGAGCAAGTGATGCTCATTAATGATCATTGGCAGTTACTTGGAGTCTCAGGACTGAACTAGAGTCAGCGTTTGGGGCTAACTGGTTCACATTGGGAAGCACTAGTTCTGCATGTGTGTGTTGTGGTGTGTCAGTGTGTCTCCTGCATGTGCTTCCATCCCTTGTTTAGGACGGGCCATCGGAGATCATTAAGCCTGTGCCCATATCACACCTCCCCCCTTTACCACTCCCTGCCGAGCCCCACTTCTCCAGCTCCAGTGTTGGCAGCGGCCACAATAAAAGCGCTCGGCCGTTTGGGGGCGGCGGGCAGGCGGCCCATCCCAATGCCTGGGCCTCTGCAGTGGCCTCTATCCCCTCCCCCTCATCGGCTTTCACCCCCGCTAGCTCCGCCCATACGCCCTCCTATAGCCCCCCATGGGCTTCACCTGGCTCCAGACCCAGTCCGGGCCATGTGGGCCTGCTTCCCGCCTCATCCCCCACCTCTTCCTCCTCGTCCTCCTCCTCCTCACCGGCTAAAGTCTCAGCTGGCCCACCCCCCTCCCTTCCTGTCGTGCCGCAGCCGTCGGTCTACAACACGCCCATCAACTTGTACTCCACCGAGAACGCCTGCGAGGTGGCCATGGGCCAGAGGCGGGGCCTGTTGGAGAGCCAGGGAGATGGCCTGCATCTCAATGGGTGAGTCGCCCCCCCGCCCCGCACCCCTGTCCCCATTACCCATCATCCCACCTGCTTCCTTACACTCCCACACACGTGTTTTACCTATTTTACCTCCACATCATCAACTAGTGAAATGGGCAAAGCTTTTTAAAAATAAAATCTATGCTTTATTAATAATAATAAATCTGAGATCTGGATCGAGATTATACTACTAAGGTTGAGTTTAAATGCGGCATGATTATATGAAAGATGAACTCTACAAGATGAGTGTTTATTTGAGATTTATTTAGCAATGAGCACATTTAATATCAGTCAGTTGGTTCATTTCTGTGTCTACAAATTCTGTCTGGCTTTAATGCGTGTGTTTTTTCCATGTGCTGTAATGACGTGCATAAAAGTATCGAGTTGCGTAAGAAAATAGTTTAGAGGCCCTGCATAGTGTACATACCATCAATCTTTCACAGATGAGCCCATTGTTGAAGGAGCAGACATAATCAATGTAGATGGTACTGTTTTACCGCGTTGAAGTCCATCACACCAGCTCTTGATGCCTTTGACATAGGGGGGTTATATTTGTAACGTTGGGACGTTTCTGGCATGCTGACTGGAGGGTGGCTTTATTCAGCTCTACCTGGGACTCCAGCAGGGCTTGACTGTGGACAGGGACGCAAGCGTTTCTCTAGAGACATTTCTCTGGATCAGGGACCTGGCTTCCTGCTCTCTTTATAGATTTTTTTACTTTCCTCTTGTCTGTGAAGTCAACGGCACGGGGTGAAATACGGGCATTTCACACATTTCCTGCCATAGTGCTGTATGGCTTGACAAAGGTGTCTCTACCATAGCAACTGTGTCCATGACATGCCATGTGTTGATGCAAAATACTACTATATCCCGTTTTTTACAAAAAAGAATGTCAAGGGTGTCAATCACAATGTTTCAGTATTTGGTTATTTACTAATAGGCCTTTCTGAACATTAAATGATATTAAAATGAGTTTAATTTTCCATTCATTCCAATAACAGATTTTCTTTATTTACATAGAGTTAGTAGACAGAATGGCAGTCTGTGCCGACAAGTGATGTCACTTGACAACACACCTTCACAATCCTAGGCATCTAGTGGAGCTTTTTTACAATCACACTAAAGCCATTGCATCTCTGCTAATGAAGGCCTTGACTATTTAGTTGAATGTGTCCTCATATCTGAGGATACGTACGTATAAAACAATGCATTTCGGAGTGCTCACGCATAAATGATTAATGTAAAATTGTATAATGTATATATCTTCATAAGATGCCCCTGGTGTCATGTACCACCCGATTATAAATGTTGCCAGTGCTCTGTTCTAAACTGAGGCTTGTGATGTGTGATGCCCGTTGGTACTTTTAGTGCAGTTATATTTCAAGTTCTGTATAAATAAAATAGCATGCACGTCTATTTACAAGCGGGTTCACTGTCCCCTCTGCAGAGGGAATGTCTTCCAGATTACTCTGTCACTTCAGCCCCTTTCATGCCCTTTCTCTGTTTGCGAGTCGTAATGCCTCGCAGCTGTTGGACGTAAAGTTGAGGCCGGTGCCGGGTAATGTACACCGCCGATGGAGACATAACTGCGCGCTGTGGGACACGCTGGCCCGCTTGTAAGTGTTTTGGTGCAGTGTTTACTCACGCACATGCCTGCGTGTCATCGGAGTGGGACGGGTCCGGCCACCGGCTTTACTAAATCACTCAGTTAGAGAGCAGAAAGATCTTCACACTCGCTACTGAAGATGTCACTGGCTCGCTTCCCATGTCCATGTCTCCATGTCCCGTTGTTTGAACAAAGAGACGAGCGCAGGGGGGGAATTAGGATGTGGACAGCAGATCACCCACCATGCGATTAATTAAAAGCAAATGGTCTCTAATGTTTAGTCTTGTTCTTCTAAATCCAAAAAAGGCAGTTGGACGAGCAAGCTTCATTCTTGGCACTTGTCTGCTTTTGGTCATGTCTGGCCTGTGACACCTTACTGAGACTTTTCCCACAATTAAGAGAAGTTGTCTTCTGCCTGGACAGACAGAAAGGAATTTATTCAGTGCAGCAAACACTAGGACAGTGCCGAATATATTGATGTAAGGACTTTATCACGATAGGGTATTTAAATATCGAGATAATACGTCTATCGAACATGCCAGTATTGTTTTAAGGGTACGCTGAGAATAGTTCTATATTTTTAAAAATACACATATTTTCTACACATATGTTTTCATAACACCAAATGTCATAATGTGGCCTGCAGTGGGAAACATCTGCAGAAACCCTGACACGTCACATGACAGCACACACACACACACACACACACACACACACACACACACACACACAGATTGTCCATACACCATAAGTGGACTGCGTCTGCATGGGATTGTGGTGATTGTGTGCTTTGTTACTTTTGTCTCTCAGAGGGGTTTGTGCTGAAATTATGCAGTATAATATCATATAAGCATCCTCTTTTCACCATTCTCTATTCTATAGGGGACAGCAGTGACCAAGTCAGTATAGTAGCATGAGAGTTCTCTAACCCTTCTGCTGTATTGCTGGTGATGTGGTTATGTTTAACGTTGTGGAAAGTATGCATGCAATGTGTCCTAATAATCTTGTAACACTGGGTAGAGCTGGAAAAAAGGCCTGAAATAGTTTCCGACTTAAGAAAAAAGTACTGTTACTATTGCTCAGCCAAATCCTAACCTCATGTACATGTGTTAACGTATAGTACAGGCCAAAAGTTTGGACACACCTTCTCATTCTTTATTTTTTGTTTTCTTTATTTTCATGACCATTTACGTTGGTAGATTCTCACTGAAGGCATCAAAACTATGAATGAACACATGTGGAGTTATGTACTTAACAAAAAAAGGTGAAATAAGTGAAAACATGTTTTATATTCTAGTTTCTTTGCTCTGATTACTGCTTTGCACTCTTGGCATTCTCTCGATGAGCTTCAAGAGGTCGTCACCTGAAATGCTTTTCCAACAGTCTTGAAGGAGTTCCCAGAGGTGTTTAGCACTTGTTGGCCCCTTTGTCTTCACTCTGTGGTCCTGCTCACCCCAAACCATCTCGACTTGGTTCAGGTCCGGTGACTATGGAGGCCAGGTCTCCACTTTTTGTTAAGTACATAATTCAACATGTGTTCATTCATAGTTTTCTACCAATGTAAATGGTCATGAAAATAAAGAAAACAGAAGGTGTGTCCAAACTTTTGGCCCGTACTGTATCTCAGTCTGACTTGCAGTCGACAGAGTTCAACAGTATTGGATCTGAATTGTAGAAACCCATTTATGGCATTTATCAGACGCCCTTAACAGAGAGACTTGCAATCAGTAATTACAGGGACAGTTTCCCTGGAGACACTCAGGGTGAAGGGACACAATGGTAGTATGTGCGATTTGAACCTGTGACTTTGCGCTCTTCTGGTTCATATGCAGATGTCTTACCCACTAGGCTACTACCACCCTGTTGGTCCACCCTGTTGGTGGAGTCTCTTACAGACTCGCAGGAGTTGCAGGAGTTGCAGTAAAAAACACACACGGACTAGGCGCATGAGGCAAACAAGGCAGATTTATGGACTGACCATCTGTGTGGACATGTTCCTCAGCCAGACTGTGAGAGCATCTCTTGTCTCCGCTTACTTCCACAATAAGTCCCTGCTGCAGATGCGTTCAGTAGCGTTTAAAGCTATGTTGGGCAACAGTAAAGTAAATGTGGCTCTGCCACCCAGTGGCGAGACGTGGAACATGTCTTAATCGACCATGGCTTGTACTTATTTTAGTCTCTTCAAAATATCTTTATAAGTGTCTATCTAATAAATTCAACTAAATTTGCATGTAGATTAAGGCTGCGAGGCACCAGTAACATGATTTGAAGTGTGTGAATGCAGCTTGAAGTACTAGGATAACAATTTTTGCTGTGTTCTTTATAACAGCAGTAGGCCCTATTATTTTGCACTTATTCCATATTTTATTCTTGAGTTTAATTGAGTCACTGTGAATTCAATATGAAATCTGCCTTAATTCCTTAAATAAACCTCTCTTTATTCCCTTGCTTTAACGTTAAAGTGGACCCCAAAGTATCCTAAAGTAAGTCAAATACCATGATAATTATTTAAAAACAAATACAATAGTTTAATGCAGTATTCAGACTAATATTTCTTATTTTCTCAACTAGAAAAACGGCAACTATAAGGTAATCAGACAAAACACACAAAAAACATGCTCAATTTATAACATCTACACGATAAAGAAATAAATACGGAATTAGGATTTATCCCCACATTCAGATTAACAATTGGGTTGAAATTTTGGTTTAGAATTTTTGTTCAACTGCACAATTTGTTGCACCCACTGTACAAGGTTTTATTAATTTTTGTTACCTATTGTAGATAATTTATGAACTTTATTAGCAGATAGTTATATTGATTGTGCAGATTGTTCTGAATGTCTGGTAGGTGATGGTTATCTGTGTTTGACCCCCAGGACCCCCAGGAAGGCCATGGTGGACACGGATATCGGGTTTTACCATGTTCCAAGTCATGGTGATGCCAGTAGGAAGCGCATCATTCAGGACACAGAGGACTGGCACCCCCGAACCGGCACGTCCCAGTCCCGTTCCTTCCGAATCCTGGCCCAGATCACTGGGACTGAGAATGGTGAGAAGCTTTTTTTGTCCTCAGGAGCCTGTAGTACATTTTGTAGTTCGTGGAGCAACTGTAATTAGCCTTTTACAACTACCCCAACCTGTATTTCACCCCCAAAAAATTGTGTGTATGGTGAGGCTAATGAGAATTATTGTTCATTTATTGTACCTTGAGTTCCTTTGTCGGCGTTTGCGCCTGTTCCCTGAGTGGATCTCTTTCTCGCCCCCCACAGAACCCGTAAGCCCGGAGAGCGAAACCGAGAAGAAGACAAAGTAAGTTTCATTTCTTCTTCTCTGCACGAATTGCTGTTGTTACTGTTACTGTTTGGGAAACGGGAGGCGTGTGGGATTGGAAACCCGGTGATTCTGGCACGCAGCGTCACATGGGCCGCTCATTATCCACGTCTCTTGTTTGTGCCGCACTTCCCGACGCAGCGAAGCGGTCTCATGCTTAATTTAACACCAAATTGGAAGGGACCCACTTCAGAGAAAGCCCTCAATTAGCCAGTGCGCAAGTGCTTCAAGCTGAGTGGGCTTAGCTGCAGGCTAGCGGGGACCTGCGTGCCCCGGCTAATGATAGATCGCTAATATGGCGGGTCCTCTGGCAGGCTGGGGACGCGTGATTAGAGATCTGATTAGAGGGGGCGGGGGGGGGGTTAATCTGCAGACAGATCCAGAGCATGTGTCTGGAGGGCACGGACCGCGGTGTGGCTTGGACGGAGGGAGGCCGACATGTGGTGCGGCGGCCTGAAAAAAAAAAAGGTCAATTAGAAGCGATAAGATGAATGCGACGTCAGTTTAAAGCCACATGTTCCGCTCGCCACCAAACAGACTTGTGCGTTGTTCATTAGGCAAGGAATCATGGGCCCTTCCATCCCCCAGCCCCACAAGTTCTGTGCCAGTGTGGTGGTAGCTGTGTTGTTGCTGTGTTTGCTAGGACATCAACTGGCACATTGTGGCCTTGTGGTTGTGCATTTAAAAATGAATGCACGGTGCCTGAACTGTGTGTGTGTGTGGGGTCTATGAAGCAGGTGCATGACTCATTTTAGTGGAAATACGCTCCCCTGGCCACTTTATTAGAAACACACACCTTCCACATACACATCAAAGGCATGGCGGTATTAGAATATATTATATTGATGGTATTTTTACACGTGCCAGTGCTGGGTACTCGAACCCTAATCCTGGAGGGCACTTTTCCAGCACATTTTTTTACATACAATATTCAACTTTATTACCAGTTCTGCACTCTTCTGTGTCCTCATGGGATGCTCTGCATTGCAAATACTGTGTACATACACATCTTTTATTTATTTAATTATTTAAATAACAAGAATTGGTCATTAAAACACACAAATTCTTCATATCTGCAGAGAACATGACATAATTTGTCATAAGACTCTGTGCTCATTAAAACATTCAAGCATGTCTTTCTTCTGTCAGAGAGTTTTTGTCAATGCTACCAGGGACCTCGGTGAAGTCAGTAAGAGATGCATGGCACGGCTGGCAGCTTAAGCAACATTTCATCTTCATTAAATCATAATGCAGCCATTAACATAGCTTAACTTTAATAAAGTGGCCAAAGACTGCACACAAAGTGTGGTGCCAGGTCTTATTCTGCGGAACGGCAACATTGCTTTTTTTTTAAGAATTGCAATGATTTGGCTGTTGGTAGTAATTTATTCATATAAATTTGATGTATTTTTGTGTATATTATATTATATTATATTACATTATTTATATACAATGCAGGCCAAAAGTTTGGACACACCTTCTCATTCAATGTGTTTTCTTTATTTTCATGACCATTTAGTACATAACTCCACATGTGTTCATTCATAGTTTCGATGCCTTCAGTGAGAATCTACCAACGTAAATGGTCATGAAAATAAAGAAAACACATTGAATGAGAAGGTGTGTCCAAACTTTTGGCCTGTACTGTATATCTCAGTTGATGACTGAGATTAATTAGTCTATCTCTCTCTCTCCCTTTTCACTTCTGCTCCCTCCACACATCCTCCTTGTCTGGCTTGCCAGGGTGAACAAGGTGAACACTCAGGTCATCGGACCCAGATACACCAAGCTGAGGGACTGGCACCATGGGGTCTCTGCCCGCACCCTCAATGTCCAGTAGTCATCTCTGTGTGTCTGTGCTGATCTGCACGGAGGAGGGCAAAGGGGCCAATTCAGTCAGGGGCTTTAGCAGCAAGATGCCTGTAGGACCGCTAGTAAAGGTTTAGGGCTCCCTCTTTCCTGACAGAATTGATCTCTGGAACACACATGGTGTTGCCCACGCTGTTCATATTTGACTGAATGTGGTTTCATTTGCACTATTTTTCTGCTGCACTCCATACTGTAGCTGTATGTCTCCAAAATGTGTGTGTGTGTGTGAGTGTGACACTGATTTTAGTTGTTCGTGTGCCTACAAAAATATATCACATGTTGTGTGTATTCTGAGTACAATTGGCCTTTCTAATGTCATATTGTAAAATATCATAAAATATCTTATGTTGAGATTAAACATTGTCTTCATGATGCACAACGTTTTATATAAATATATTTATTGCCAATATATCTTTATTGCCAATAAGTACATAAGATGGGTTCATACGTGGCAATTTGAGAATTGTGGGAGATCTGTTCAATAACAGGGGCATAAATAGATAAACAAACGCCTCCTGGTGGTTACTATCAGTAGTTACAGGGACAGTCCCCCTGGAGACAGGGTTAAGTGTCTTGCTCAGGGACACAATGGTAGTATGTGGGGTTTGAACCTGGGTCTTCTGGTTTGTAGATTAGTGTTTTACCCACTACCAACCTGTCAAGTAATGGGAGGTGACCCAGCACTGGCAACATGCTACAAGACAAGGTGTACGTCGTCACCTGAGTGACAGTTGAAATGATCTGTGACCGAAATTAAAATATATTTACTTTATGTGAGCCTTAACATTATTAAAATACAATTTTTCATTTTATTTGGGGAATTATATTTAAAATATATTGCTTATCTCTCCAGGCCTAGAATGTGATGACACACTCTGGCCGAGCACAGAATATAATGGCGCCTGATTGGCTGCTGTTACAGGTGTGGAGAGCATACCGTCCTTCCTCGAGGTCGGCTCTCTTCTCCGTCATGGCTGAGTGTGGGGTTTAAGCGCAAGTGTGTGTGTGTGTGTGTGTGTGCTGACTGATGTGTAATTCATGGATTCCGAAAGGCGAGGGAGTGGAGGAGGCTGCTCATGGTTTCTCCAGATATGGGGGGAATGGAACCCACACCACTTGGATGTACCTGGAGTATCTGTTCACTGTGCGATTTAATGACAACGGTTTCATTTATAATTTCATTTCAACGCATTCAATCAAGTTTTAGCGTTGACACCCCTGCTGTTTATTCTGTGAACGCGTGGGCAGTTGCTTTTTGCCATTTTGATTGACTCCAATGGTTTAGGTGGTGTTTTCCTTCATCTTTCCTGTCTTTTTACTTTTCAGTTTCTTGGTTGAGCATAAGCAGCACTTCTCTGTAACTGGCTTGAGATTCCTCCATAACCATTATATTTGAATAAACTTTCCTCTATTTTAACATTTATTGTCCCGTCTCTCTTTCCTTGATTCTGTCTTTCTTTTGCTCTTTAATGCTTTATTTTTCTTTATGTTTTTCTCTCCCTTTTTTCTGTGATTTATTTCTGTAGGCTGACAGAGGCAGAAAATGAGCAGGTCAGGTAATTTGTCTCCTCTGAGCAACTATAACACGATTGTCCCACTGTCCGTGCTTGTCAACTACACAACTAATTCATACAGAATGGACACACACACACACACACACACCAATGCACACACACAGAAAGTCGGGCATGAAAGGAACTCTGTAGCTGAGTGTGACTTTTCACAGCGCTGTGTTCGTGTCTTTTACAAAAAGTCCGAAAATGATGGGACGTCCTCATGAAAAGCTCATTCATACTTTCTGCTGAGGTTTCACCTTGCTTTTATTGGCCAGCGATGTTATGTGGAACAGTGTGTTAATGGCCGCAGTGTCTGAAATGCTTAATTCTAGCCTGATTCACAGTACCATGTTTCATTAATGAACATTACTGTACTGAATTTACAAAAACGAGGCTGAAAGGCATGATGAATTAACCTTGTCGAGACCTACAAAACACCACAAGACAACATGCTTTGGAGCAGAACAAAAAAAGTAACATCTTGTTTGTTCCCCTGTAAGAATGGAACTGTTCCCAAAGACCATTGATGAACCAGTCTTACCCAACGGTGTAGCCACAGACTCTTCCCAGTCCTTAGAAGAGATTACCCAGAATTCCCCTGCAGTCTCCCACCATGTGCCAACTGCAGACTCGGCTGCAGTCACAGCCAGTAAAAGGTATAACATGCAAAGATAGTACATTAATAAGTGTAAAGTGTAAATCCTCATCCTAGCAACTGACCAATAGGTTAAATGCATTGACCTGCAATTATGTGTGTGTGTGTGTGTGTGTGTGTGTGTGGACAGTCCCGCCACAGTCTCCCATTTGCTCGAGGTTCGCAGCCCGTCTGACTCTGTCCAGAGGTAAATGCGATGTGTGACGTGTCCTCACCCGAGTGTCTAACACATTCTTAAAGCTTTGATGGTTTTGGACTGGGAGAGATTGGAAAGAGTTGCACTGACTTGTTGACGTGGTAGTGGTGAGGTGGCGCCACTAGAGGGCAGTGGTGTCGCACCAGAGGTTGGGCCAGATGGGTCGGCCTGCAGTCAGGAAGAGGCTGTCACGAACAGGTAAAAACTGTACTAAGTGGTGGATTTATTACAAATGTACAATACGATTACAGTGACATTTTTACAAATCAGATGTAACATAATTCATTTATGGTTTACATACTGAACAGGACTGTGCTTTGATTTGTGTTTGCTCATGATCGTGACTGTGCTTTCAACAGTGCTGTAACACAGGGGCTCAGCTTCCCGACTTCTGCCTTACAGCCCGTGAGGTAGATTCTAGTTTTTATTGTTTTTTTTCTTCTTGACCAACAAAATGAAGCAAATAAAAAAAATAAAGAAAATTAAATTGAAATTTTACAGAACTTCTCAGTTTTTTTAAAAAAAGGCTCTTAAAACTTTACTCTCATTCACCAACACACACAGTAAATACAGAAAATCGATTCATTCATTTTGAAACAATTCCGGACAATATTAGACATTAAGATTAACCATGAATTGAATGAATGAATGTAAATGATGTGAAGTAAAAGTAGTTAGGGGAGACAACATCTCGTGACGAGGATGTCTTCCTGCCTGTGTCCCAGCTTGTGTGTTCGGGGCAGAAGAGAGCTCCTTTCGAACCCGATCCACTTCCTCCCCAGAGGAGCTCCCTGCCCTGCAGCTCGTACCCCCAGCGCCCCGCCTCTCGGCCGCCCTGGCACTCGGGTCAGGTAAAGCAACCCTCTCTCCCGGCCTCGCTGAAGCCAGCTCCTCTAATTAAATTTGATAGATCACTTCCCTTCCCCGTGCCTCTCAGAATGGGGCGGGGATCGCATTAGCCTCTGAATTGCGGGCTTGTCCTGCAGATCCCTCATATTTCAGGGGATTGATTAGTCTTATCGTCTGAATAAATGTGTTGTCAGTGTCCCTCCCATGTGACCAGGCCAGTCTGTTTCCTCCTACAGAACCTCCTTCTGCTCCTTTCCTCCTCTCTCCCGTTCTACTCCACTGTTCCACTTCCTCCGTTCATTCACACACTCTCAGTCCATGCTCTATTCTGCTGTTACGATCCCTCATCTTTCCCTTTCACCTTTTCCTTTATCTGCTACCTTTTAGATTTCTTTCCTCTCTATTCCTCTTCTTTTTACTCTTTGTTCTCCGGAGCTTTGTTCAACCACCTCCTCTCCCTTTCTGTTTTTTTTCTACTGCTTTTGACCTGTCCCTCCACCCACTCTCATCTCCTCCACCCTTTCTCATCTCATTCCTGTCTTGGTGGCACTTTATTTGGATGCTCCAGTTCTCCAGCTGTGGATAGGCTGTTGAGAATCGGGAGATGGGCTGGACCATGACCATGAAACTGAGAGGTTTGGACAGAAGGAAGTGTTGAGGGGTTGGGGGTCTGTAACAGCCTGATGAGAGTTTAGAAGATCCTTTGTACAGCACTGAAAACTGGAGCATCCAAACAAGAGACGTTCTGCCTCTCATGTTGCTCTGCTGTGTGTCTGAAGACATGCCGGGTGGCCCGAGGGAGGCGTCTCCCAGTCGCTGCTGGATGCCCTGCTCATCACCCCCATCACACACATCGCCCCACTCAGGCTCAGGAAGAAAAAGCGCCGCGCCTCCAGCGGCCCACGACCAAACAGGACCAAGAGGTAGATGATGGGCAATATGAAAATACCCCCAAACAGGAGCTCCAGGATCACTTCTGCTGGTGAGGTGCAGGCTTCACACGCAGAAGGGGTTTTTATCGCTAGAAGTCTGGGAGTGAGCAAACGTACAAGCAACGGGCGGCATGGAGGTAAAGTTGGCACGCGTGCAGAACATGTGCTGCTCTTTGGCTTCATATCCCCGGCTGCTTTGCCAGTAGGGACAAGACGACCACACACCCCGACAAAAAAAAACAAAAAATTCTACTGTAACTTTCTGGCTCGGCCTTCCGTCGTCCTGGCAACAGCTGGGATGTGCCCTAACAGCATCGGACGTGCCGCGTCTTGAAGATCGCATTACACCGCGGCTGTGGCCCGGAAGAGGCTCTTGCCGATTTGTGGCCACCTGCTGTCCAAGGTCTTGGTGTAGGACAGCTTTTAATCGAGCCCTCATTATTCTGCACTGCTGTGCCGCACCCATTACAAACTATTCCACCAGATAATGATGAAGATGGTTTGTTGAGTAATCTTGAGAATATCAGTCTCATTATGTCACACGCTCTTTAACCTTCACCTAGCTTCACCTCTCATCCATGTCTCCACCTCGTCCTGGGGGCGGTGTTCCGGCGCGTTCTGTTTCTGTTAGAGAACGGCGGGAGCTGCCCTCATTAGGCCCTTCGGTAATGTGGCATCTGGAGTCCGGCGGAGCCCCAGATGGAGCCTCCGTAATGCAGGCCTCATCGGATCAGCCCTCAGCACCGGGTCCTGGTCCAGCCCACTTCCCCTCTAATTGGCTTTATTGGTGGAGTTTATTAACGAGCGCCACTGTAATTGATTGTAATGCATGGATGCTGGTTTCAGTCCTGCCCGCAGTCCTCCAGCCACGACAGAGCGTGGATGAGGCCGTGAGCCAGACGCCCAGACCCCTGTCACAAGCCATTGAATTGGTACCTTGTTTATGTGCAAGAAACACAATAAGCACGTTGGAAAAAAGAATTTAGTTTTCCCTCCCAGGACCCAACTTAATAAAGAAACTCGGAGTCTCCTCCTCTGATAGTGAAAGCTGATGCATTGCTAGCCTGTGTAAAGTGGTGTGGTGTAGGGTGTGCTGCTCCAGTCTTTTCTGCCTTTTTGTTTCCCACTTCGTCTCTGTCAGAGTCTCCTGGCATCAGTCGGTCAGTGAACCAGGGGATCCATCGCTGTCCTCGCCAGTAAATGCTGTCTATATCTTTAGGTAACCCCATCCATGTTTGTGTTTCTGCATCTGTATCTTAAACTGAAGCGTCCCTAGCATATAAAAATTTCTGAAATAAAATAAAATTAATAAACTTTTTGGCATGTCACTGTTTAATTTCTGAATATATTTAGCAGAAATTCATTCCTTAGTGCTATGATAAAAAAAAAAGAGTAAAAATGCATCTTTGAGATTTGAATTTTGTAAGATTGTAATTGCATATTTCTTAATATATCCAGTGAAACATATTCACACACATTTTTTTATTCCTGTTCAGTACTCATTTTGATGAAACATGTTGTTCAGAGCACAGGATATGAATTTCTTGTACCGATCATCCACGTTTGTGTCACCAATGATAATAACAATAGAATACGCATCCAGAAAATATTCACAGTGCTTCACTTTTTTTACGTTTTGTAAAGTTCATTACACAAATACCCCTTGATGACAAAGTGACAAAAGTTGAAATACCAATACCATACCAATACCATCACTGTAGGGATGGTATTGACCTGGTTTCCTCCAGACGTGACACTTGGCATTCAGTCCAACTAGTTCAATTCTAATTGGTGGGTTGTCCTTCTGGAAGGTTCTGTCTTTACAGAGCAATGCTGGGGCTCTGTCGGAGTGACTCTGTGGTTTTTGGTCACCTCCCTGACTCAGGTCCTTCTACCCTGAGCTCTCAGATTGGCCAGGCAGCCAGCTTTATGGTGGTTCCTGTTGGTTCAACTGTGCTCACTGGGACCTTCAACGTTGCCGCAATTTTTCTGTAGCCTTGTCCAGATCTAGATAGATATAGATAGACATAGAAATAGATACTTTATTTATCCAGAAGGAAATTTAGGAATTTACCATGAGTGGCAAGTTGTAGACGTTTGTGAAGTTCTGAAGTTTTAAGCAATCTTTTTCACTTTGTCATTACATCTGTAATTATGTACAGAATTTAAAATAAAAAAATGACATTTTTAGAATATGGCTGCAACATAACACAACGTGGCTGAAGTGCGTTCTTTTTCTCTGTAATACCTTTAATAATAATACATATTATTATTAAAGTCTGTGGTCACCTTATTTGTTGGCGAACCAGGCAACTGAAAGCTGCAGCCATGTTACAAATGGAAAGAATTGAGGGTGTTGGTCTTAATTGGAAATCCTAATTAAGGTTCAGCACAGTAAGGTCAGGGCTCTTGCGGGAAGGGAGAATGGAAGAGTCCTGAGGTATGGACTGTGTATTTGCGTGTGTGCGTGTCTGCGTGCTGTCTGCACGCCAGGCATAGTGCAGCAAGTCCTGTGTGTCTGTGGAGAGTTTGGCTGACTATAAATGGCCTGGTTATTTTAATTGGTGGGTTGGGGTATGCTGGTATGGCTGTGGGGTCTGTGAAGGGGGAACAGTGGGTGTGAAGACCGGGGCAGCTGGGAGTGAATCTAGTCATCATTAGTAGTCAACCCAACCCCGACCGCCCCCATACGGTATTACTAAGGAGCATGGTTGCCATAACACTCGTCCCCCCAGGGGCTCATATCCAGACAGGGGGAAGACTGACACGTTGCATTTGGCCTGGCTGAGCATTGTGGGTAGCACCAACCTCCTGGCCCACCCAAGAGCATCAGGTGCCACCAGCTCTGTCGTAAAACAGAGCATTCATTCATTTTCACTCTCATAAAACATGGACCGTGAGGAGCAGTGGGGTGCCCAGGCAGTGGATGGCGACGGTTCTGGCACGGCACAGAATGGAATTCGTTTGCAGATGCCGTCAGCACCTCCACTCATGTTAATTAATACTGAGCACTGCCTCATTAGATGCTTCAAGTTTGATGATCGTGGTTTATGCCGTTTGGCTCACAACTGAGTGATTACAGTTTCTGTAACGTAACGACGTGTCAATTTGTGTGTGTTAAACATGTCAAATAATCCATTAACCCATTTCCTACTGAGGTCCATGAGATGCTATCCATCTGTGGTTATGAATAACGGTCCCATACTGATCCACGCTGAACAAACCTAACCAGCGTCACCGTGCTATACTCCCTACAACTGTGGTCAATCGGTTGATCCCTTTGTCCTTTCTGTTTAATTCTAAGCGAGGAAGAGGAGTCCGAGCCCACTGCCCATACGACCTGTACTGTGAAGACGATGGTCAAAGGCCCTGGTGGTTCCCCTGCAAATGGCAAATCTGCACCCAAGCCCTCTAAGGGTAAGTCTGTAGCCAGAATTTACACTACATCTGATCCCAGGGTGCTGTGTAGCGGCTAATCCAGGGTGAAAAGCGAGAATGCCCAGCATTATATATTGTGTGTTTGTTAAGACCACAGAGTAACAGGTTCAAACCCCACTTACGACCATTGTGTCCCTGAGCAAGACACTTAAGACCTTAAGACTGTCATTTTAACTACTGACTGTACGCCGCTCTTGATAAGGTCGTCTGATAAAATGCCATACATGTAAAAAACGTGCTATGCAAATTTGATGTTAAATTTGATTCATTTAAGTTCCATCTAAAACTCTGGGAATCCCCAGACGTGCTATACCTTTTTTTGTCCACCTGACAGCAGTAGCATTCCCCATGCGGTGCTGCAGTTGCGCTTAAGAGTGACAGCTGAAATGTAGACTGTGTGGTGCTCCATCCAGCTCCACAGTAGTTAAACGCTCTGCCAAGGGACGCTCGCGGCGCTTCAGATCCGGGCAGAAATATCTGGAAACAGACTTGCTTTGCACGGCATGATGTCATTTAACCGATCAGGGAAGTTCAGGAATCTTGCTATTCCTGGAGTCAGAAATGCAGCATTCATCTTGCCTTTTTAATATTTTACATGGTGAATGGCGGGGTTTAATCTCTAAAGGAATATGTTTAAAATAATAATTTGAAATGCCCATGTGATGATAAAAGCACAAGGTCTCAATAATGGGCGCTTGAAGAGGACATTCTTTCTGTCGTTCAGGCGGGGTACAGAACTTTGATTTATGGTGTGGGGCTGCAGAGGGGAAACGCGCTGAAGGGGAGGATGGAGAGTTATGTTTCCATGGGTGAAGCTTGAAATAGGTCAGCGCGGTCTCTTTTCCCACTTGGGGAGGGGTCCACACAGGCCCGGCTTTCAGGCAATAACTGCTCCCCCAGCGGTGGGTGGACGTGGCTCGGGCTCCGCAAGGTAAATATTGACGGAGCCCGAGGTCCGTGCCCCAGCCCCTTGCTCCCTGCTTGGAGCTGCGGCAGGGTACACCTGCACTGGTGGGTGGCCCGTTTTTCCCCACCGTTCGGGTGTTTGTGAGGGTCTTTATTTGCTGTGTGGGGTGTGCATTACCACCAGGACCGAAGCGGGGTTTTATTAGGGAGCACAGCTGTCCGGCGTCCTGCTCAACAAAGGCCTGTTTTACTGGCCGGGTCTTAGAGGAGGGTCAGGTGGCCGGTGCCTGTTTCAGGCTCTGAAGACATACCAGCTCACGGGTCAGCCTTCAGGCTGCCCATCCAGGTGTAGAGGATTAAGGGAGATGAAGGAGTGATATAAGGAGGGATCAGGAAATGCATATAAGAGAAGAAGAACTCAATCTGGATGCTGGCAGCTGTTTCACAATACAGTACATGTCATGGAACAAGGGTCACAAAATCGTTCAAAATACTTCTTGAAATAAGCAATAGTTTCATTATTAAGAGGTCATATTATGTGATAAAATAGAGTATACTAACAAGAGCATATCAGTTATTGATAATCACTGTTTACTTATTGATTTGAGCTCTGGTTAGATAACATTTTTTGTGCTTTCCTGTTCATTCTTTCTTCTTGTAATCTGTCATGTCACAGTGGACCACCACATGACGGTTTTCCATGAGAAAAATGATCAGGAAGAAGTGAAAAGGATTACTTGTCACATGTGACACCACAGCACAGCAGCCAGTGCTCACAGTGAAATGTGGCATTTATCCCATTCCCTGAGTTAGAAGTGGGCAGTGCATGAGGATGGTACCTTGAGCCCGGGGGGCAGTGTGTGGGGGACGGTACCTTGCACCCGGTGGGCAGTGCGTGGGGACGGTACCTTGCGTCTGGGGTGCAGTGCGTGGGGACGGTACATTGCTCCCTTGGAGCAGTGCATGGGGACGGTACCTTGCGTCTGGGGTGCAGTGCATGGGGACGGTACATTGCTCCCTTGGAGCAGTGCATGGGGACGGTACCTTGCGTCTGGGGTGCAGTGCATGGGGACGGTACCTTGAGCCCGGGGGGCAGTGCGTGGGGACGGTACCTTGCGTCTGGGGTGCAGTGCATGGGGACGGTACCTTGAGCCCGGGGGGCAGTGCGTGGGGACGGTACATTGCTCCCTTGGAGCAGTGCATGGGGACGGTACCTTGCGTCTGGGGTGCAGTGCATGGGGACGGTACCTTGAGCCCGGGGGGCAGTGCATGGGGACGGTACCTTGCGTCTGGGGTGCAGTGCATGGGGACGGTACCTTGAGCCCGGGGGGCAGTGCGTGGGGACGGTACATTGCTCCCTTGGAGCAGTGCATGGGGACGGTACCTTGCGCCCGTGGAGCGCGGTAGTTTGGTTCCACCCAACTGGCTCTGGCACCACACAGCCCACAAACAGCTGTCATCAGCAGTTTAGAAAAACTGATAAGAGTTATGAGCTGGAATGTTTCTTCTGGCAACTAATGCATTCTTTGTGCCCAAAGCAGCCTTGAGCTGTTCTGAAGCTGCATCCTGAAGGCTGTCGTCAGGAACAGGGGAGGAGTTAGAACAGAACGTTTCCCAGTACTGGCTAATGCCCTAATGATGTCATAGTACCCAAAATGGCAATCAAACCTCACCTGATTTTTTAGGATGAATGACGAAAGTCATGAAGAATTATGCCATAAACACCAGATTCTTGTCATTATTCAAATAAAAAAATACTTCGCTATGATTTTAAAATATAAACATGGGTGAAAGTATCCTAGTGGGTAACACACTTACCTATGAACCAGAAGGCCCAGGTTCAAATCCCTCTTAGTACCATTGTGTCCCTGAGCAAGACACTTAACCCTGAGTGTCTCCAGGGGGGGGACTGTCCCTGTAACTACTGATTGTAAGTTGCTCTGGATAAGGGCGTCTGATTAATGCTGTAAATGTTCCTCCTTTCTGTTTCTGTTATTTACACACCCAATATAAATGGTGGCCCTAATCATTTGATGCAATAATGTCTAGTTAATAGTAATAATAGTAGGTCAAATAAATTTCTAGTTCTAATCCTTGACCAGTCTTCCAAATGAGTCCACAGAGTGATAAGACCTTGACCTCTGAACCTGAATGAAGACCTTTACTTCCTCTCCTGATACCCAAACTGAGATCAAAGGCAGGCAGCGGGTATTTGGCCAGGTGTCCCTGTTGGTATTGTTGGTATTTTTTGCTGTGGTGACACATCTGCAGCACCTGCAGGGCTTGGAAAATGAGGTCACCGCTACCCCCCAGACACACACGCAGGGGCTCTTATTTTATCTCTTTAAAATGTTCAGTTCACATGTGGCCCCCTCTGTGTCTTTTTTCATTCCTAAAGACTTAGCTGTACTGTAGTAGCCACTGTAGCCGTGGCATTTCTAGTTTATCTGGTGAGAGCTCTAGACACTGGTTCTAGAAGACACCCCATTTTTGTTTTATATGGTCTCTGTCCCTTTCTTCAAATATCATCACATCAGTGATATATTAATAATAATAACATAATAATATAATAATGTGGTAATCTACTTAATTAAAATGTATCAAACCGCTCATCGGTGGCAGTTGCGTTAATTCGCATTTTGACTGTAAATATTTATTAATTAGTGAGTTTATTTCTCTGCCTCATAGTGTCATCGTCTAAATTGGATTTGTGCTTGTGCTGATAATGTGTCCACGCGCACTCTTTTCAGCTGTAGTCTCTGCTGGCGGTGGCCAGAGGAGCCTGGTCACCCCCGCAGGTCCCGCCGCGGACCGGCCCGTCCCGCGACCACACCCGAAAGACGAGGACTCCCTGGTGCAGCGAGCCGAGCACATTCCAGCAGGAACTCGGACGCCCATGTGTGCCCACTGCAGCACGGTCATCAGGTCGGACGATGCCGCCCCACCTTTTCATCCGCCTGCTTATATTGTGAACAAGTGTGTGAAAATGAGCAGGATTAGCAGAAGCAACGTCTTACACTCTAACTTATATAAGACAAGCAAAGGTTTCTCGAATTAGTGTTTCTCACAACGCGATTCTCACAAAGGTCGTCTTATCAGCAGTCGCTCGGTCTCGGGAATGACAGGTACTGATAAACGCGTTGGGCCTGATGAATGTAACATGACAGCCAGGCCTGACGCAGCGCGAGCTTCCTCCGTCTCCAGGTAATTACAGTTCATGGCCTCTGCTGGCTTGTTATTGGACGGTAGCTAAGACTGCTCTCCGATATCTTCCCCCTCCTTTGTGGGCCCATCGTGTGGGTTTCGCTTGGCCGGGAGGATTTGGTGTCTGACACTGGTGGCTGCCAAAGAGTGTCAGTGACGGCTCAGTTTAGAATGACTATTGTTTGCATTAAATATCCCTGTGTTGTTTTCCCACTTAAGCTAATCATCCCATTTGTGGAGGGCTTTGTCTGAGTAGCCTTGAGGGAATCGGAAGGGAACCCTAACATCTTAAATTGAACTGAATCAAATCTCAAATTTCTGATTGTGAAAACTGAAATCAAGCTCACACTCACCTAAAATGGCAGTAATTTATGGCAGTAATTAAATATGAGACCCTTCAGGCCCGTGGGCCGAGGTTGCAAAAGGTTGATTTCTCAGATTCTACACCTCTTTAAATTGTGTTGAAAAATTCATTTGATTTATTCAATCCATGTGGGAAATTTCCCATGATGCAAAGAGGGCAGCGCTTAATGTTTCTTGAGGGGCAAATTTAATTTTAACTGGTGCTAGTTGAAGGTCAGAAAACACCCTCACGGTTTTCATAAGTAGGTACAACAAGATGGAAACAAAATTCTTAATGATGTTTGTGCTTGCTTTAAATGAGGAAACTGTGAAGCATGGGGCTCCTCCCACTTCAAACTTTATTCATAAAAACATTGGTAATGATCAGAAATAGTTGCACACCCACAAAAAGGATAGTCAGTCTAGTGGGTAACGCACTCGCCTGTGAACCAGAAGACCCAGGTTCAAATCCCACTTGCTATCATTGTGTCCCTGAGCAAGATCCTTAACCCTAAGTTGGTCCAGGGGGGGACTGTCCCTGTAACTACTGATTGCAAGTCGCTCTGGATACGGGCGTAAGGGTGTAAATATAAATGTAAGATACTGATTAGTTTGCTTTGCCTTTCTTGGTGATTTAGTTTGTGACAAGAGTGTTGTGCACATGCTCTAAATTTCCAACCTGATGCTTTGACCTGGACGTGCCAGTGACCATTTTGTAGCAAGTAGCATTTTTCAAGTCGTAGTTTATTATTCATGACCTAACTAAATGCAGTACAGATAGCAGTCCACACATATTTAATATTAATATTAAGGCATCGAGATTAGATTGCATGCCCATCCCTATGAGATATGTCTCACATATCTGTTGCTCTCGGTCCATGATTCTTGTGCAGGGGACCGTTTTTGGTGGCGATGGGAAAGACATGGCACTCTGAGGAGTTCAACTGCTCCCACTGTCGCACGTCCCTGGCGGACATTGGCTTTGTGGAGGAGCAGGGCTCGGTCTTCTGTGAGCACTGCTACGAAGAGTTCTTGGCCCCGAGCTGTGGCCGCTGCCAGCAGAAGATCCTGGGGGTGAGTGGCCTTCGGAATATTTGCACCCCACTTCCCTTTCCAACCTCCACCCAATCCCGCCAAAGCAATGTAATAACAACTTTTGTCCATCCTAACATTCCCATGTCCCATGGACCACTTGACCCCTGCTGAACAACCAATCAGATTAAACAAACATGTCCTTCTCTTTATCGTTTTCATTCCATTATTGGTAACTGTTTTCTTGGAATGGGAGTCCAAAGAACGCTAGACACTTTGTGCACCTTTTCCAGATACACCGTCAGCTCCACCTTTAGGCCAGGAGGACTTCCCCACCCTGTGGCACAACAATGCTTTAAACCACACGTTCGTTTTTTTGCTTATGACTCCACTCACTTTGTTCTTGAAAGCCTAATTGGATCCTAAGATTAGATCCTAAGAACCAAAAAATGTAGCACTACGGGCTCAGGATTATACACCCCTGAAACTGGAACATGAAGGACCTTTGGCCATAAAGCGTTAAGGACAAATACGTTTGCAGCGCAGCAGTCACATCAAACAACCCTAGGTGTTTCATATTTTTGACCTCAATTTAAGAGCTTTTAGGTCGGAGCGCTCTCCTACTTTGTAGTTTTCTGCATGGAGTTTTAATCCCTCATTTCCCTCCAGTTTTTCCTCATTATGGCGCCCAGTCGTCAGCGCGCGGCTGTGGGAATGGGCATATGCCTTTAATCTCAGTCATGTGTTTCAGACAGGAGAGGACTGGGCCAAAGCCCTTTTCCCTGCTGAGGCGTGTCAGAATTAACACTCCCCAACCTGGAGGGGTCACGCACAAACACACACACACACACACACACACACACACACAGTGGAACACCATGAGTTCCACTGTGAGCTTTCTCCTCCTGCCGGAGCCCGATGGCAATTTGCTCCAATTTGAAGCCGAGCGGTAACAGGAGAAAGGATGGTGAGAAGTAAAACGCAGCGTTTGCTTATCTCCACTGGAGCTGTGTGTGTTACGGGATTGATGTGCACCCCTGGGATGGATCGCTATCCGACCTTATCGGCTTGGTCCCCCGTGGCACATTCTGATGAAAATTAGCCCCGTGTTGTTCCCTGCAGGAAGTGATCAACGCCCTGAAGCGGTCCTGGCATGTGTACTGCTTCCTGTGTGCCTCCTGCCAGCAGCCAATACGCAACGACACCTTCCACCTGGAGGACGGGGAGCCGTACTGTGAGAGAGGTGAGCGCCAAGGCGCCTCGGACCGTACGAGCTGAAAGCCTGAAGGTGGCTGTGCTCGCCGTTTTTGTCATTTCAGGGAAAGTGTTTTTGTACACAGATATATTGTACATATCGATGGCTGCACCATCCTCTTTATCTCTACAGGAGTAGATCAGACATCCATATCAACAATTACCTGACAATGTCCTCTTGTAATAATCCCGGCAGATTATTACAGCCTGTTCGGTACGAGCTGTCACGGTTGTGAGTTTCCTGTTGAAGCCGGGGACAAGTTCCTGGAGGCGCTGGGCTTCACGTGGCACGACACCTGCTTTGTGTGTTCGGTA
This sequence comes from Denticeps clupeoides, assembly GCF_900700375.1. Lineage (NCBI taxonomy): Eukaryota > Metazoa > Chordata > Actinopteri > Clupeiformes > Denticipitidae > Denticeps > Denticeps clupeoides. Next base: position 4,095,043 of record NC_041717.1, read on the forward strand.
GGTCACCCAGCGTGTGTATATACACGTGTGTTTGGTTATTTGGTGACGGCTGACGCTGTGCATCTGTGTGTTTCATGGTAGGTGTGCTGTGCCAGCCTTGAAGGTCAGACTTTCTTCTCCAAAAAGGACAAGCCCCTCTGCAAGAAACACGCCCACGCCGTCAGAATCTGAGGCTGCCCCGCGCAAGACACCGAAGACTCACTTTTACTGCATGAATGGGAGGTTCCTTTGATCTCACAGACAGTGACCAGATTGGATTTACATTCGCTTGATCTTTCCCTGCCCATGTCAAAATGAGATACTTCCTCAAGATACTCCCTGTGCATGACTGTGTGCATCAGATGATTACCTCCTTTAAAGTTCCTCAGGTTTAAAAAAAACATTCAGTATCTCTTCCATTAAACACATGTGGATGGCCGGTCACTTTTGACTCATCATGTGGTGTCCATGTTTTATGCATTTGATGTTTTTTTTTTAAATACTGTAATGAATGGGTTTAATTACAGATTTTGATTGTTAAAGTTACTGAATTGATGATCATCTGCATTCTGAATGAACAGTGGTCTCTGTGTAAACAAGTGAAAGGCACCGAATGACATTTCGAACCGTTTTCCATCCTGTGCTAAAGCCCTGCTTCAGCTTTCTCTCACTGTCTTCTCGTGAATGGAGCTGCTTGTTCAGGATGACCCCACTCAAGTAGATCACATGCGATCCTAAATATTTTTTAAAAAGCATGTATGGATGTTGCAATGCTTATCTGATTTTTACTGTTCACTATTCCATCATGTGCTGCCCCTCAATTCCACATGTGGTTTTACTCGCCCCCCGAAACTCTCACATACACACACATCTACGTTAAAGGATACAAGTATGACATTTTGCTTTCAAAAAGGGCTTTAAACTATCTTTTATAACGCTTTCTCTGGTTTTAGAAAGTGTTGTGATGAGATGATGTCATTTTATTACGTTTTAGGAGACGTTTGTATGTATTTACTGTCGATTTAGTTCATGGACAAGTGGTAGGCAGTGGCCGCACTTGACCCACAAGAGTTTCGTAGATTTGTTTTTGTGTAGTAAGAGTACAGTGAGCTGTGTCAGATGAATGGATGCGTTGTTAGGAGTTGTGGGCACCATTCATGAAGTTCATCGGCCCGCTTCTGAACGTATAACAGCATTTGAATGGATCTGATCTATTTAAATAAACCTCAGTATAAAGTCACTTGGCATTTCACTTCATATTTTCAATCGGTTGGTACCACTGCAATACCTGATTGCTTATGGAATCGGTCTGTTTCCAGAAATGTTATTCTACATAAAGGGGGGGGGGGCAGCTAGCTAGCTATCTGGTTCCCTGGTGGAACGTGGAGCTTTAAGAAAACTTGAGCTGCCATATTTCCCCTTTTCCCCACCATGGCGAGGTGAAGCCTGGGAGAAGCACTGATTGGACATTAAAATGAGCGAACCCCCCCCCTTGAGAACGCCACTTCCCTCCATCTCACAGGTAAGCAGCTTCCTGTGTAATGGTAGACGAACCCGCGCAGGGCCATAGGGTGACGAGGTCAGGACCTTTGCTGTGTAGCTCAATGGGACATTCACTCCTGCCACAATGGCGACTTTCTCTTGTTTCTCCCTGCCCCTGAAAGGACTGTTTATGCCGAAAGCGGAGGTGAAAACAGAGGATTTGAATCTCACCCGTCCCCTGAAGACAAGGGGGTCACACAAACAATATTACTCTGTCTGACTAGCTTGGAATTCTCAGAATCCTTTACACCCCGGTACTGTTTGATGCATTGAAACCCTGGGTGTTCAACTGGGGGTCCTTGACCTCTCGGGGTGAGTGGAAGTACAGCAGAGGGGCAGCCAGTTAGTATAAGCCAAGCCAACTATTTAACGCGTTTACTGTAACTGCGGTGGGACGTGAAGACGGGCATTTATCAAACGAGTTTTTAATGAACGAAAACCAAAATGACTCAATGCTGGACAGACAGAAGCGGTTTCAGCCGCAGAGGCTCCTCCGACTCTTCTCGAAACTCACTGCCATCTTTTTATTTGTTTTTTAATCTAAATTCTCACCTCTATATACGACACTGTGCAAATGTTTTAGGCAGTAGTGAAATGAATGAGTGGAAATGAATCTTTCCAGCAGCATCTACAAGTGCAAACCACTCATTAACATTTACAGCATTTACCAGACGCCCTTATCCAGAGCGACTTACAATCAGTAGTTACAGGGACAGTCCCCCCCTGGAGCAACTTAGGGTTAAGTGTCTTGCTCAGGGACACAATGGTAGTAAGTGGGATTTGAACCTGGATCTTCTGGTTCATAGGCGAGTGTGTTACCCACTAGGCTATGACCACTACCACTCAAATGATTATTTAATGGAAAAAAAATGGTTGATATCTAGAGACAATCAGCCCCGTCCCTCCTTCCCACAAGCAGATGTCTACAGATGGATAGAACAGCAGGGGAACACAGTCTACACACACGTGTATCGGTCCTTGATCAACATTTGATACGGTAACAAGATAGATTATCAATATATAACAGTCGTTTTGTATCTGTGCTTTCGACTTTTGCACAGTACTGTACATTTAACTACAGGGCATTGCATATAGTGTCTGTGTGTGTTTTTGTGTGATATATGATATATGACATATGATGTGATTAAGTAATGAGAGATCATTCCTGCACAACAGCGGATTGTTGAGAGAAGTGCCCCCGGCTGACAGGCTGGAGGTATCGATCGGTGATTTATAGCTTTATTGTTATTTTTACGAGCGCACCTGCATTCCACGTGAGTTTCCGGCGGCGGCGGCGGCGGCGGCGGCAGCCCGGGGTGCGAGGATGCGCCCGGGCAGCGCAGGTGGCGGCTACTGCGCATGCGCAGCGCCGAATTTCCCTTCGTCTCCAGGTTTTACTGCGGGACAAACAACTCCGTCGCTCACAACAGCGAGGACACGTGGGACAATTATTCCACAGTAATATAGTATATGTTATTAATATATTATAGTTGCCATTTTATAACGATCCTGCTGTAATCAACAGGTGCCACACACTAAACACTCGACCAACAATCATAATCGATGTTTCGCATGAATGCATCGCATTCGAGGCATATTGCATAAAACAAGCTTGACGTTGGGAGAAGCTTTTAACTAACGGGCATAATGGACCGAGAACAAGGAAAGGTCGTAACTTCTAAAGGTCGTGACTCTATTTAACTCGCCGATAAACGCGGAGCAGAAAATCCCACAAATCCCGAACCAATCAGGCTCCGTCCAGACCTCTGGCCTGCGGCAATAACGTTCCGGCGGGCGGGTTCTGGCGGCTGTACCTCTCGTGGGCGTCAGTAGTCGGAGCTGCGGAGCGTCCGGCGGGGATCCGGGGCGGCGGAGGCGGGTTTTGTTGACTCGGCGAGCGGCCGGATCCGGACCCGCCGAATAATAATCCTCCTCATCCTCACGATAAAGGAGACGGCGGAGGTGAGTAGCTCCGTGCGGGGAGACAAGTCGTAACACCGCGCGGAGGGTCGGGGAGATGGGACCTGTTGGACTGGTACCGACCCCCCCCATCATCTGCGACGAGTGCGCGTCGTATAAAAACGAGGATTTCGTGATTCTGCTCTTTACTTTACTCTTTAATGAGCGAACCGCGTTCCGCTCTAATATGCATGTGAAGTTTTGCAACTTTTTCCCACTACGAGCGCGTGTGCGCGGAATATTGTTTTATGGGACCTTCCTGATGGGGTGCAGTGTAGTATTTCATGCCGGGGAATCTCAGCCAGACCTCCAGTCTGGGGCTCTAATGTTTATTCCTAAAGGAAATATTGGGGTTAAAAAACAGCCACCCGTCTGTCCAGCCATTGTTTAATCATGGGAGCCCCGTCTGGATTTTAGGGTGCAAAGGACCCGGACCCCCCCCCCCCCCTTCCTGAGTCGGGTAACCAGGTCCAGCTGTCTGTCAGTGTGGGTTATGACACGCGTGTGACATTAGGTGTCCAAGTCTTACCTCACCCCCCACCTCGGATGCCACGCCACTGTGGGACCAGGCAGGCAAGAAGTCTATGTGTGTGTGTGTGTGTGTGTGTGTGTGTGTGAAATGTCTGCAGAATGAATGTATAGAATTGTTTAGAACCCTTTCTGTGAGAATACAGTCCATTAATGGGGGCTTTATTATACACGGCAGGGGCAGTAAAATTCACCCCTTGTTGAAGTTTGTTGTGCCTCAGCACAGTAATTGAGTTTCATAGCCTTTTATTTCTCATGTTCTGCTGTTCAGGGGCAGTAGTAACACATTCTCCTACTGCTAGTTATATTTCCTTTAGAACACATTCATCAGTCAGTCACATTTGGACATTGCATTATTATTTATTATTTACATGCATATTTTGTATTTAGGCAGGATATTCATGAGCAGTTGAGAGCAAATTAAACAATGAAAATCTCTATTCTGGCAGTCCCACTTAAAGGTGCAGTGTGTAAACTTGGACCACCTGGTGATATTATGCTCTTGCGATAGGGGGCAGTATTTCACCAGACGCTTTAAATGCATGAGAATCACCTTAGATTTGAATTTATTCTTATGGTATGCGTTTTACGGGGTTATCATTATCAGTCCACATCTCTGCGCTTTGGTTTGTCCATTTGCTGCCTGAAAATAGCAAAAAGTTATTGACAGTTTCTGAGAAGATATTCACCGCTTTTGGTGTGTTTAAGTGCAGTGTAATTATTATTCTGAAGATCGTCAGTGTAATACAGATAATATCCTCACTTGACTGTACATGAGTGTACTATTGACAGTATATGATATTAATAATAATAAATACTCATAAATTGAATATTGCTTCATGTGTAAATGAAATAGGCCCACACCTCTGTTTCTTAATGCCAGTTGTAATACACCGAAAGACAATCCATTTGAGAGGCTGTAGTATTTGAATTTTACAAAATTAGATGTTCTGCCGAGATAGATGCACGAGAACATCTGAGAAAGTTTGTCGGTAAATTCATTACCACACTTATTTTATTTTCTTAGGAATGAATGAAAGAGTACTGAAAGTACTGAATCTGTCTGAAAGAAAAATTTTGGAATTAAAAGTGGTATGTGGAACATTTAAGCGACAATACAGAAGAGGGTGTGGTGTATGGTGGAGTGTCTGCAGTAGATCATCTCACTTGTGTCAGGATGAGGCAAAGTTCTCGCCACACAGCAGCAGCCCAGCAGTCGTTGTGGTCAATATCAATGGGGACAGAAGCAAAACTGCCATAAATAGGGCATGTACATACAATCTCTCTGTCAGGGGTCTGGTCGTTTCCACAAAGACTTGGATAAAATTTTACGCTGGATGCCCTTTTACCCAGGCTTGGGACTAGGGTATCCCCTGGGATCTGGTTTGGAGCGTACAGCGGTTTGTACAGCCCCAAGCAGCACAAGAGGGAGGCATTTTTATGCACTTCTCTCCATAGACATGTATATGCTTCACGCCACAGCAGAGCCTCTCGCAATATGGCGGCGACGTTGACGTACGATGCAGCGCGTCATGCGGCGTCTAACCATATGTCTCCGAATCGAAAGTCATGTGACCAAATACGTCACATCTGACTGAAGTGAGACTCGCAAACTTTGAGAGAATGAGAGAATGGATCGGATATGTTGCCGATCCAATCCATGTACTAATCATTTAAATCGCAGCTTTTTGCGTTCATGTAATCGCACAGACTGACATTGCGATTACGATTGCGATTAGATTAATCGTGCAGCACTACTTGGGACCAAGAAACGTCCCCAGTTACTGGGAGCCCGTATTTCTCCTGTTATATACGGTGAAATGGGTTTAACTGTCTGTTCATGTGCTTCTATTACACATATTCATGATACTGTTGTATGGTGTTGTGACTGTAATCTCTGAAACGAGGTAAAATGATCATTTAAAAGGGGCAGAATTACATTATCATGTCATTGTCCTTCCAGGAAGACTCATTCTCATAAAAAAAAAAAAATCAGGGTTAATTTGCTCTGAATAATGAACAACGTGACTCGGTGGCCCTACTGTTCTTGCTTTTTCTTTTTTTCCTTTGCTCAGTCCGCATTTTAAGTTCCACCCTCGTCTGCTGTCAAGTTAATCACAGGGCACTTGGCAAATGCTCCACTTTTTCTTGCATCTGTACTACGTTCATCCACTCATCCATAGAATATCGGCCTCACCCATTGACAGTACTATGAATTTCCATATAGATGGCCCTGCAGCTATATGGAAATTCCTATTTGAATATTACGAGGTGCTTTTTTTGCCGACAGAAGTACAAATCATGCCTCTATTGACATCATTGGCTCCAACCCGAGCAAATGTGCTTGTTATATGCTCATTTGTCACGTTATATAGACACTATATAGGCAGGTCCACAAGAGGGGCTGTAAGTCAAACTGTCAATATTATAAAAAGATAACAAGACACTGGAATAAATTTCTTGCACGCTAAGGATTTGCTTAAATGGCGCCCTTTGTGGGAAAATCCTAATTTGATAATGAGCATGCAGTGATATACAGCTCATCCGAGGAACTCTGGAAGACTCCCAGGCGATGAACCTCGTCAGGAAGGTAAATCAAAGTCTTAAAAAGACATGCGTACAACAAACAGGACAAGGTGGGACACGCTTCAGTACTAGCAGCGGGCTTTCTAGTTGGCCGTAGCTGGTCAAGGCGGGTCTTGGACACATACCGAGAGTCCAGACCAGGTTCTTGCACCGTAATGGCTGTTCCTCAGAACCTGATACTGTCCTCCTCCACATTAACACACGTGCTCGCCCACCCCCACCCCCACCGAGAAATTTGGCAGTGACGTCCATGTTTATCTAAAGAGTGTAAGAAAATGGACTGGGACTTTTTTTTTTTTTTTTTAAAGCATGACTGGAATCAATTCATCCCACTTTCATCCTGGGCTGTTACATTTTTGGACTTTTTTTCCCCGCAAATGCCAGCAGCACATCTGCGGAGATCAGAAGCGACGAGCATCTACATTTGCTGAGAGAACATTGGAAACGTTCATCACAGAGTTTGGCCACGTCAAAGCAGGGGCTCGTTTGTCACTTTTTTCTTCATCATTTACAATTGTGCAGGATTAAAAGGGAGGCGATGCTACGGCGCTCACGCCCTGTGATTCATGCAGATGTCTTTGATTTAGTCCCTCGGTTCCCCCTCTTCACACGCCGCTCCATGTGAGTCAGGCTGCTCCGGCCAGCGATTTACTGCCTCGGTGATTTGAGGCCTGGCAGGCTTTGATATCTCCGGGTTTGACTTTTTGGAGGGGATACGGTTGAAATTTGGTTCAGGGGTCTTCTGCGCTGTGTGCGGAACGTTGTGTGTGTTGGGGTGGGGGATGGGCTCTTCTGGCTCCCAGCTTGCGTTCGAATCCTCCCGTTCTCTAGGTGCTTGTCAGCTGGTGCTGTTCCCATTCCTAGAAATGTTTGCAGTATATTGGCTTTATAAATTGTAAAGCACCACTGTAAAAAAAAAAAAAAAGTATGTTTGAGTGCCAAATATAACATTATCCTTCATTGTCTAAATGCTTCCAGAGCATATAATCCGCCGGTATGCTGTCAATTTATGATACCGGAGAGTAATTTGATGCAGAACGCTGTTCTGACGACTCACGGCTGAACATTGCAAATGACTGACGCGTGACGTGAATATTGATTATCAGGGCTTTAAAGATACAGTGTGTCTATTCTAGCGTATTTGAAGTAAACTTGGTCCGTGACTACGTTACCGTAGTGAGGGGCTGGTGCAGAGCCGGAGTGGGAGGGATCCGGAGCGACTGCGGTTTGCCTTGATGAATTAGAGTCGGTTCCAGTAGCACAGGGGCGTGGTGGTTTGGTGCGCTGACGGGCAGCTCCGCTTATCGGGAACCCCGCGAATAGAACCCATCACTACTGCAGACGAGTGTTTCCGCTGGAACACGTGTGTCGATTCCGCATTATCTTAATTTACAATTACAGCATTTATCAGACGCCCTTATCCAGAGCGACTTACAATCAGTAGTTACAGGGACAGTCCCCCCCTGGAGGAAAGAAATTTAGGGTTAAGTGTCTTTGTCAGGGACACGATGGCAGAACCTGGATCTCTGTCACAGGCGACTC